>NC_051231.1:5375000-5430000 GCF_015220715.1 Pygocentrus nattereri | reverse complement strand
AATACTGGGTGTAGTGTAGTGATGGGTGTACTGTAATAATGGGTGTAGTGTAGTGATGGGTGTACTGTAATACTGGGTGTAGTGTAGTGATGCGTGTACTGTAATACTGGGTGTAGTTTAACACTGGGTGTAGTGTAACACTAGGAGTAGTGTAGTTCTGAGTGTAGTGTCATGCAGGGTGTAGTGTGGTGTGGTCCTGGGTTCAGTGTAATGCTAGGAGTAGTGTAGTTCTGAGTGTAGTGTAATGCAGGGTGTAGTGTGGTCCTGGGTTCAGTGTAATGCTAGGAGTAGTGTAGCTCTCTATGTAGTGTAAAGCACGTGGTCCTGGGTGTTGCATGACTCTATTTGGCGCACTGTGCTGGGTATTGTGCTGTGGTGTAAAATGATCTTTTCCTTAAAGCACAGATGGACACTTACCTGGAGCAGCCAGTAACACCTGCGGTGGAAGGTGGGGATGATGGAGGAGTGGACATAGCACCCGTAGAGACACTGTGGACGAAACACACACATCGTTATTACGAAGTCTCTGAACATTAAGAAACTAAGTGTAGGTAAGTATAGGCCCGCTGTCCTGGAGCTGGGCCTGTTCTATTGGAGATTAAATCTAGCCCATGTTGAAGATTTATTTCTGAGATATGGATCTGACTACCGACACAACAGACTTACATTTTTATTGTCAAAACACATACATACTGTCACTGGCATAACCTAGCTCAGTTTCAGTTTTTTTCTAAGAGCTTTTTAAGTTTTTTTTTTACACCACTTGAAAATGCTGTTTGCCCTTTACAATGTGTGAACACTTGATGATGAATGGACCAAAGGAAATGATTTGGAATTACCACATTAAATGTAGTTACATGTTAGGTTAATTCATTGATTGAATCTGTTAATCAAAATGCATGTAACACTGTATAGCAGTCATTAGACATTAAAATAGCAGGGAATTAAAACTCTTAAACGCATACATTTCCACTGTGGTTACATAAAATAACAAGAAAGGACAGAGATAAGAACAAGACAAAAATACAGACGTTAGACTTCAGACTGTGTCTACTAATATCTATCTATCTATCTATCTATCTATCTATCTATCTATCTATCTATCTATCTATCTATCTATCTATCTATCTATCTATCTATCTATCTATCTATCTATCGCTAAATAACCATTTTTATTTTTTTTAACCAATTCTTTCTTGATGGACTTTGCTACAGGTCTATGGGAAGTCCCACAATATAGTAGCAGAATATAAATATATATTTTTACACAACTTGGTTTTAACTAGACGCAACAACATTTGTTACTGTTTGATCTGCCTCTTGTATAATGAGTGTGATTGCCTCTAACCAGGTGTGCCCAACCTTTTTGTATTGTGGGCTAGAATGCATAGTAAATACATAGTTTGTGGTGAGCTGAAGGCCAAAAAGCCAAAACAATGTACAAATAAATACAGGCAGGTTTTAAATGGTTTAAAAACATATTTAACATTTTTATGCTACATTTAATTACTAAAAAAATAAAAATAGTGTTTTTGACTATTTGTTTAGAAGTACCTTAATATATACACATGGGTGGAAAAAGAATAGCTTTGATTTAACCCTTGTGTGGTGTCTGTGGGACCCATTTTCAGTGTTTACCAAAATAAAACATGATGTGATTCATTATTATTTTAACCTCAGATTCTTGGCCTTTGCTCATTTTCTGTAAGGGACATATAAAATCACCCATTTTCAGTGTATTCACTCTGTTCACCCCCCACATTTATATTACACATGTGGTGTTGGGCTGAACCTGCAGGGGCTAACAGTGTGGAGGCGCTGTGTGCTTCACTCTGTTCTCCTCCTACATGGACTGCTGTTGGTCTGTGTGTGTATGTATGTGTTTGTATATGTGTGTGAGAGAGGGTGGACAACATGGACAGGCTGCTGACTGGCTACAGCTGCTAAAGGAGAACCCTATGCAGGCCACTTGTGACATTTTAAACATCTGGTATTTTTATATAAATTGTTATGTCTGTATTGATTTAAACAATAATGTGGTTTGTCCACCAGACCACTGAGTAACAAACACATCAACACCACACACGGGTTAAGCCCTTAAATGTCCAGAGCTCAGTGACAGGCCCAAAGTTTCATTACATACTTCTATAACCTAAAAACTGCTCAGCCAGTTTGCACTTAAGTCTCTGTAGTTACTGAATAATAAGCCTTAGTATGTAATAACCTGGGACTAAGGGGTTAAACACAAGAAAAAGCTAAACTGAAAAAGATACTTGAGTGAAAACTCTCTCACTGGCTTACAGAGGCTCAGTTGTTTAAAAGTGTCTGTAAAAGCTGTTCGTAACTGAGAGAGAAGCCTTTAACATACGTTCATTGGGGTTCTAGTGGCAGCTCTTTATACGTGTGAATGAAGGATTTCTTACATCAAAAATGATATCCATAATTAAGAAAGAAGGCAAAAACGTTCTTTAGAGCAGAAAAACAAAACAATATATACAGAAATGAAGGAAAAACTGTAACTAAAGAAAATAAACAGAAAAAAGAAAAAGAAAGAAAAAAAGAAAGAAAGAAATGAAAAAAAAAAAAACCCTGAAAAAGAGAAAAAGAAAAGCAGTTTAGAGTGAGAGAGTGAGCTGGAGTATAGTGTCTCAGACAGACTGCTACAGAACTAAGTTCTGTCAACACAACATTCACTCTTTCATTCCGACCACAGCTCATACAGAACCTGCACGAAGACACATAAGTGCTCAACAGGTCTCTGACAGAGTACCACAAAGTGTGTCCCAAACCCTCTCTCAGCTGTGTGTGGTGTGTGTGGTGTGTTTGGTAACAGTGTGATTAAGAAATGACAGTGTCTGAGGCCATTATTTGCCGTCTGCGCTCCAGACAGATGCCAGAGTCTCACACGCTGGGCAATTAAAGCCTAATTACATTCACACGATTAGATCAGCCTCAGCGTGGTGTCTGAGAGCGGCTCCTACGCTCAGTAACGTGCTCACACACGCGCACACACATGCGCACACACACGCGCACACACACACACACACACACACACACACACACACACACATACACACAACAGCCAAGGTGCCTTTCAGCAGGGCATCATTCATGTGTTCGAGCTAATGGCTAAAATCTGTGGTTTCTAATGTTGAATGTCTCAAGTTTGACTTAAGTGATGAAGAACTACGCTAACAGTGTTGAGGTACACTATGGGTGCTTTCCTCACCCAAAGAGGCACCTCTGGCCTCAGAAAACTGGAACTGTGCTGTTTCCTGTCCAGTACAGAAGATTTCAGTTCTATGGGTTTTGCCCTGTGTTCAAAATTGGTACCAGCAGGACCTCAATGTACTTGACAGTGATCTCCTCTGTCTTTGTTAACATTGGTAAAGCCAGTGACATTTGAACAAATCCTTTATTCTTCTAGGTGAGGACAAATCCATCATGCACTCTAATTATGATGGCTCCATGTAAAATGAACATGAATTAGAAACCAATTTTCCTTTGGCTCCCATTTGATTCCGTTCCTGTGTTTTTTCAAAATGTGCAGTGAAACACGGCTTTTGGGGCCAGACATAAGTATGAGATAAAAAGTGCTTTGATGTTATCACAACATGTGCCCACAACGCGGCTGAATTTACTGGTCAACTTCAAGACTGCAGGTTATTACCTCAACGGCACACAACCCCGTCCACTAACTGCTCACTTGTGAGGCACAGGGTTTAAAAGGTGCAGTAAAATGGATGTTTAGTGGCTAAGAGAGAATACCCAAACATTCTGAAGGATGTAAACCTGCTCCAGCTGAGAAAGTATGTGAATATGCGTGCACACTGAGGCCGCATCACGGCGCTATTCTTATGGTCACTTTTCTTTTAGTAGACTTTAAATGCTCTTGCCTCTGTCTAACTCAGGGGTCGGGAACATGAGCATCCGGAGCCGCATGCAGCCCTTTTACTGTCCTGTTGCGGCGCCACAGCAGAACCATACTTGTAGGTAAAAATAAAATAATCCTCCTTTGCAGTGTAATAAAGCTCTGCTGATCAACACAGTTTAACAGTAAATGCTCTTAAACGCTGGAGTGGAAATGTGGTCATGACCATCTTTTTGTAAACACTAAGTAATCCAATCATAATTCGACTTCTGCAGTTATCTTGTTAGTCAAATGGTCATGTAAACACCACACTCCAACCTAGAAATCCGATTAAGAAATCTGATAAAGAGGCTGGATTTCAGCTCAGTAATCAGATTTCTCAGTGCATGTAACTCTTACTCTGATTTCTTTCAGATTTCTCAGTCTGCACATGTGCAAGAACAGACTGCTGTACCGGAAATAAGTAAGCAGCATTGCAGCAAAATAATGGATTTGAATATTCTTCATCTTCTAGATGATGTATGTTCATATTTTCAGGTAAAGTGGTGCAACTTTTTTTTTTAAATAAAGCTGCAGAATGAAGTTTACATTATGTTTACATCACGTCTTCTTCTGTGAGTTTACTGGCCGGTTGTACAGCAGAAATCTGATTACTGTCTGACCCATGTTGACCCAGAGTTTACCATTATCTGATTACTCAAGTGCATGTAAACACGCTGCTCGAATTACTGACAATATCTGATTTTTTGCAGTTATCAGATTGTTAAGTGCATGTAAACACACTGACTGTAGTTGGTCGGTGGATGTCAGCTGATTTGCACATTATGTGTCACATGTGACAAGAATCCAGACGTCTTGTCTAGTGAATGAACTCAGCTGCTTGAAGGTGCAAGTAGCCTCACACAAACATAAGGTCACCATGCCCAATGTCAAGCGTCAACTATTGGGCTATAAAGGCCTCAACACTGGGCTATGGAGCAGTGAAACTATGTTCTCAGGAGTGATGGAGCTCCATTCAATACCTTTGAGATGAGTAGGAGTGGCGTTTATGATCTAGAACTAATCATACAACTGACCTCACTAATGCTCTTGAGGCTAAATGCAATCAAATTCTCACAGCAACAAATGATAAATGAGCAGGTGTCTTCTTTTGGACATACAGAGCATCTCTGAGGGTTAAAAGCATCCAAAATGCAAAGATGCCCTCAAACCACACCTTATCCATAACTATCACATGATCAGTGCCCCAGCAGACAGGCAGAGATCCTGGACTAGAGGAAATGAGCTGAGGTCAGCAGGGAGACGAACCACACCTGAAAGCTGGACACACGGGCCAGTGGGCAGGACGTTAGGATGGCTAGCTGATGCTGATTAAAACAGACACATCTCTACATAAACTGATGGAGACAAGTCAGGCCGGAGGAAACTGTCTGTGCATGTTCATGTGTGTGTATGTGTGTGCGTGGGTGTGTGCGCATGTGCTGGTCACGTCTGCACCTGAGTGAAGACATGCTGTCCGTGGATGTTAATGGCAGCCCATCGGCAGAGCCGGGCAGAGGGCCAAAGACATTAAGCGCAATCGAATTCCTCCAAACCAGCTTCAATCAGCAGCTTTTATCAGCTTAAACTCTCTCTTTACCTCTCTCTCTCTATTTCTCTCTCTCTCTCTCTTCCTATCTCTCCGTATCTCTCTTTTTCTCTGCCTCTCTTTCTCTCTGTCTCTCTTCCTCTCTTTTTACCCCTTTCTTTCTTTCTTTCTTTCTTTCTTTCTGTTTTCCTCTCTCTTTCTCCCTCTCCTCTCTTTCTGTCTCTCTCCCTGTCCTTTACTCTCCTTATATTTAATTTTCTCTTTTTTACTTTTTTACTATCTCTCTCTCTCTCTCTCTCTCTCTCTCTCTCTCTCTCTCTCTTCCTTTCCCTTTCTCATTTTCTCACTTCATATCCCATCCTTTCTCTTTTTCACTCTCTCTCTCTCTCACTTTTTTCTGTCCCTCTCTCCCCCTTTCTCTCTCTCTGGTCCTCTCTCTATATATATCCCATTCTCTGTCTTGTCCTCTCCTCTTTTTTTTTTGCTCTTTCTCCCTTTCTCTTCTCCCATTCTATGCCCTCTCCCTTTCTCATCCTCTCTTCCCTGCTCCCCTGCCCCTTTCTCAATTTCTCTTTTTCTATCCCTTTTTGTCTTTTTCCCTCTTTCTCCCTCTCTCTCTTTAGTGGTGAGGGAGTGGTGTGACATCACTCAGAATGAAGACAGTAAACTCCTCTGGCGTTTGCTGATGCTCCTGTTTTTTTTATAGGTTATTATTTACACAATGCACTGGTATAATAATACAAAGGAACCGAATATCAGTACCTGGAGAGAGAGAGGGGGAGAGGGAGAAAGAGAAAGAAAGGAAGAGAGAGACATAGGGTAAGAGAGAGTGAGAGAAAAAGACAGAGACAGAGGGAGAGAGGGAGAGAGAGAGAGAGGGGGGAGAGAAAGAGAGAAAAAGAGAGACAGAGAGAGGGAGAGAGAAAAAGAGAAAGAGAGAGAGGGAGGGAGGGAGGGAGGGAGAGAGAGGGGGGAAGAGAAAGAGAAAAAGAGACAGAGAGGGGGCGAGGGTGGGGGGGAAGAGAGAAAAAGAGAGACAGAGAGAGGGAGAGAGAGAGAGAGAGAGAGAGAGAGAGAAAGAGAGAGGTAGAGAGGTAGAGAGAGAGCAATGGCTTGGGGCCAGCCAGACACATACATTCAAGTGATCATACAGAGATTCCATCTTGCCGATCTTAGCCATATGTTTCTAAGAAAAGCTTGAGCTGAAAAACTCTTCAATCTGTCAAGAGCAGCTCATTCTTATCTGATCATTTCAGATAAACACAACCTCCACCTCCTTCATGAGTGCCAGAGGAAGCTGGTGTCTAATCTCCCTGCTGAGGGATGCTGTATATCAGTGGCTGTATATCAGCGGTCAGTCTGGAGGGCTTCATGTATGGCTAAATCTGGAAAATTATGAATAAATAATTCAATATATGAAAACTAAGCTCAAGATGTGAAAATGAACCTACCATGGAGCAGGTGGAGGTTTACTGAGGCGTTCTAAATTCAGAAAAAAATTTCCATGAACACAATCCAAGTCTCAAAACCAAAATACCAAAACTACAGATCATAACCAAGAAAATACAAAACTCAAAAAAACAAGAAGTCTGCTCAACTTAAAATGATATAGCAACTGATTACATGGCTTTTCTTGAGGTGACTCAACTTGAGGAGACCAGAGTTCACACAACTCAAAAGTTCCAGCTACTGTTTCTGGGTCTGCATCTGAGTTACATAAACAAGTTCATCACTAGCTGATGCTCCTTCTATCACACAGTCCCATCTGGCATAATTTCCTCTTGAGCTTCCAGATATGGACAGCTGTGGAATTGCTGGGATTCAAACTAATGAATTATTAGACAGTTGCACCACAACAGACTGTGCCATACTTTAACGTTAAATCAAATATTTTCTCCAGTGTATTAAACATTTGTAGACACAACATTGAAGTTGCTTCATGTGTTCCCGAGTGGTGCAGTGGACTAAACTGCCACTCCAACAGGAGGTTGTGAGTTTGAGCCCCAGTGATGCCATAGCCATCCATAAGTGTATACCCAAGAGGAAGTTGTGACCCAAGTTTGAGATACGTGGACTCTGGTATCCTCAAGCTTAGTCAACTCAAGAAAAGCCATGTAATCATTACTATGTCATTACTATGAGCTGACCTCTCATTTTTAACAAGAAAAGACCTTGCACTGAACCTATGCCTGGATAGATCTAAATGGCCACTGATGGGAAGAGGTGTGTCACAAAATTCTGTATTCAGAAGAGCGAGACCTCTGTTGTTGAGGAGTAGAGTCAGCAGCAAATGTGACACAAGAACACTAAGCTCTATTTTAATATCATCACTGTTGTGACTCACAACCATGAACACATTTACAACCCATAGCACTTCAATCGACTGACCGCAGCTCAGCTGCCTGTTTGCACTGTAGTGACGCAGAATTGTTTTACTGCAGACAGACAGTAGCAGTGCTCTTGTGGGGAAAATGTTGTGCTGTTCCTGTTCCTGGCTGTTGGGAAGCAATCGGATCAGCTTTCCAAAGATTCTACACAGCCGATAGAACTGGAATTTTTTTTTTTTACCTCTAAGGATTTCAGTCCAGTCATAGCAGTTTGTTCCATACATGTCAGCCTGGACTGCTTTTTGAATGAAGCACAATAAAGAGCAGCCAATCAGAGCATTATTATATATATCAGTCTTAAAGGCAGTATAGCAAAAACAACCTGTTGAATTCTAAAGGATAAAGAGAGGTTGGAAAATGGTCAGGTAAAAATGAATTATGACTGTTCAAAAACAGACTAAAACATATGATATGGGCCGCACGAGAGGAAGCAGCTAGCCGGAGCCTTGCTGAGTGTGCTGCTGCTCTGCTAACACCTGAGGGGGGTGTTAGAGGAGAATGCTGATGAAGCAGGACAGATATTCTGCTCTTCCTCCCTGCTTTGACATGGGGCCTTGTGATTTTATGAGACCATTACCCATTCAACCATGCTAACTCTCCTGGGACAGTTTGGCGCAGACTGTAGGACTTTTCTCAGGGGACACAGAGGAGGGTCATCTGCAGGCTTCAGTTAATGGACAGTGCATTAGGGACTCAAGATGGTTCCCGAAGATGAAAACCTTTGGGAACTTGCATGGCACAGTCCTTCTATGTCAATGTCCTTCATTTACAGTCTAGAACACTTGCCCATCACACATGGTCTAACCTCATATAACCTGGCACAGCATGAATAATACACATGAACTTGCATGAGAAGCTGGTAGGTGAGATTACTTATGGGTGACAAGAGGCCATTAGCACAGGAAATGGGACAGGAGCCAAGGAAACGGCACATCCTTTTGAGGTTAGACACAAGGAAGTTCAGAGATCCTAATCATTCTGCTATATAAAATAAAAGCCATAGTCATTTGGCCAGCTGGTGCTTCCATGATGTCCAATACATCATTCTATGTATTGCTAATTATTATATTATTATAGAATTGTTGCTAAAGCTCAATCTAAATAGTCATTTAAGCTTTAAAGAAAACAAAGGGCTTATTTTAAGGTATACCAAAGTACTTATCATGCAGACAGAACATAAAACAAGTACATTTGCACAAGTAAGTACCTTTTCTTTCCATAATTTCAACATTTTAACTGTTGCAAGTGAACAGCTAGACTCCTTCTCCTGGCCTGGGTAGCAATAGCAAGACACAGGTCATCACCATATGAAGTGATATCTAAAGTTATATAAAAAAAAACAAACAAAGGATTTCAAAAGTTTGTCTCACAAAACTCAGGTGGACTAACCTGCATTGAAGCAAGGTACCACCACTAACTGCTCTGTCTTACTTTTTTTGATTCAGAAGTCAGAGAGCAGCCTACATGCTGTACTTTGGGAAAGAGCAGGAGTGGTGCCAGCCCCCTCTCGCTCCGTGGAGCTTTGGATGATCAATTAGAAAAAGCTAGTCCCAAACTCGGCGGTCGTGAGCCCATAAATCACAATTAAAGCATTCACGGGCCTGACCCCTAAATGATCTGTCTGCCGGCTAATATTCCCTCAGCTCCACCTGAGAGGAGAAGGGATTGGATAGGAGCACCACAGTGAAAAAAGAACCTGGGAAAGTGGAGGAAAGTAGGCCGAGAGGAGGTGTAGAGGCAACACGGAGGAGTGGGTAGAAAGAACGAGAGTGTGTACCTGTTTGTCTGTGTGTCTGTGTGTGTGCATGAGGAGGACAACAACTCGAACAGGTTCCTGGCTGATTTGAGTTTCAGGGAAGAGGGTTTGGGGGAGGGTGGGTCGGGGAGTCTGAAAGTGAAGCTTCATATTTCATTGGCATAAGCGAAAGGATGGCAAACACATTTTCTCTGGGCTGGGCCTCGGGGGCTGATATAAAAACTATTTGTATTCCGCAGCAATTCGGCCAGCTTTGGCCTGCTTCTCGCTTGCGTATTTGTAAACATGGGACCTTCAGAGCTACTTAATCTTCCGCTACACAAACGCAGGCCACGCTGTGAGATGAGAGAGAGAGAGAGAGAGAGAGAGAGAGAGAGAAGAGAGAGAAATCATTTTCATATGTGTCATGGCTGGACACGTTCTGCTCTAGTTATAGCCTCAGTTTCAAAGTCTGCCGCCTGCTTCTTCCACCTCTAACCGATAGTAGATAAGGTTCTGAGACCACTGGCAAAAAGATGGAGACAGACAGAGGTAGAAAAACAAAGCTAGGCAAGTCTAGTTTACCACAGGCGGCTTGTGGGGAACAAGTTGTTAGCTAGCGTTAGGCCACAAACATTCTAGTAAATTCTAGCTGCTGTCCAAAGCTTAGGCTGCATTTCTCGGCCGCTTTGTCATATCAGGCCGATCCAAAGTGAAGGATCCTTCGTATACAGAAATGCAGCCTACGTACTGAGTGATTTCAAAGACGCATCAGATGTATCCTTCCAGGCCGTCGCATACCCAAAATTCTCCACGCACAAACGACATGAAAGAATAAAACATCAAGCAAACAAGCAAAGTGATGCTTTTCACAACAGATGCTGTCACAAAGCAGCTTTACTGAAACATCCGGGTCCAAGCCTCCCTAAGGAGCAAACTCCCTAAGAGCAAGAGGAAAAAACCTTGAAAGGAGCCAAGACTCAGAAGGGGATCCCATCCTCCTCTGGTCTACGCTGGATAGCAAGCAGTGTAGCAAACAGTGTTAGTATAAAAACAAAAACAGCACCACAAAAATGGCAGAAAACATAGCCGTTGTCGCAGAGCTTGTTTTGAAATGAAAGCTGTTCTTACAGCAGATGCCATGAGCTGTTGCTATAATGTTCTGGATTGTTATTTTGACATAACAAGATAAGTAACTTGTTATTTCAATATAGCAATTTTTAAACATAACAATCCAAAGAAATCTTCAAAGAAATCAAATCCAAAGAAGTGATTGATTAATTAAAACATTCGTCTACACATCATATTTTATTTAGACATATTTGTATATGTGTACTTTATCATACGGATTAGTTGGTGCTCTGCTGCATTATATGTGGTGCTAGCATCTCCAAAAGCTGATCAAGCTGAGCTGTGTATGAAAGCATTCATGAAGGTCCAGCATCTGAATGAAGTTTTTCCTTGCATGCAAGGAAAATTTGCCAATCCGGTAAAATACGTTTTGATTATAGGTTAAGACTGAAGTGTTTATGTTCACTCTACTCAACAACCTCATGGAAAATCTCTGATTACATGCTCACTACAAGTAATCAGAGCCAAAATTATATGTAAACAGAGAATCATTTACTGTAGACGTTACCATGACAATGAGCATCACGTGAGTCCAGTCAGAATGAGATGAGCAGCAGTGAGCAGTGCTTGTGTTTTTAATTGCTTTAAAATGATGTCAGACTCAGGAAAACGTCCTTATTAATAAAGGCCCGAGAGGAAGACGTTTGTGTTCTGAGACACATAAGCTGGACGTCCGTCCCACCGCCGTATTTTAAATATCAGAGCGTAAACCTCGTCTCCTCTAGACCAGTTTCTGCTGTTGAACGGTATAAAATCACTGTGACGCGACACACGTTCAGAATGTACTTAAACTTTTCGAGTGGGAATGTAATCAGATTCTTATTCTTATATTTAACAGGTTATTTACAGGACTGCCCACCTCATTCAAGCAGATAGAAATTGTATTCTGAATGGCCTCAATCTGACTAGTCTGTCCTGATTGAGGGGTTTATATGGCTGTATTTTATTACGATATTACTATTAGTCGGATTATTAACAGATTATTAGGCAGCATGCAAACATGGCTAGTGCTTATGAAAAGTAGCCTACCCAATGTTACCATTTCTGTATTTTTTTGAGGAGTATAGCCTCTTTTTTCACTTGGAGACATTCCAGATATTTGTTGATTTTCTTTTTTTTTTGCATGAACAACAAACACAGCAAACAATACAGGAAAAAAACACAGTCTGGTATGTAGAATTCTGACTTATGACTTATTAACCCTAACCTTAACCTCAACCTATCCCTAAGCCTAATCCAACAAAAATGCTTTGAATTATTGCATATTGTTGTTTCATTTGAGAACCTAAACTGTTAATTCACACCATGTTTTGTAAGTAAAAGAGAAAATTATTCTGATCTGAATTTGATGAAAAGTGTTTTACTATTTCTTATATATATTATATATATTAATTAATTAGGTAACCATGTAATTCATTGAGTAATGTTAAAAAAATCAACTGATTAGCGTGAGAGCGGTGGTCCCATATTAAGACAGTACATTATTGACTGCCGTGTTGAAACATTTGTGCACTTAGTCCTTTGCAACTACATCCCCAGCAAATCCATGATGCCCCACCTATATATTGTGTAAACACAACTCTCGCACCTGGTGTGTCACTCAGCTGGTCAGTTAGGGACACTGTCCACTCATATCTGGTCTGCTGAGCGGACACAGGGAGGGGAGGAGGGAAAGCTTTATTCGAAAGCCGCCAGCAGAACTCGTTGTGGAAAGCGTTTGGGTTTTATCCCAGTGCACCAGGAACAGAGTTGCATGACCAATGGTGCTGATCCTTCATAAAACACTCTGTGTGATGGAAATCGGTGGGCTTGAATGCACTGGAAAACACACACACTCAGAGGCAGGAGGAAAGAGCAGGTGACTATCTCCACTCATTCCCACATGAACACACACCGTCTCTTGAGCGGCCAGCATGTGTGTTTTATGGCTAGCATGAGCAGTGGGGTGTGAACGACCCACACAGAGCAGCGGCTGTCAGCATTCATCGCTCTGGCTCATAGGACACGGCCCCCTGACACCCACGCCCTCCTAACACACACACACAGACATGGCTGCCACACCCACATGCCCTCCTTTTACGCTTGGTCACTATCTGCTAACTTGAAGGACACCCAAGGTAAAAGTGGACATAGCAATGGACATGAATTTCAGCACATGGCCAGTAAAGTCCATTAATACTGTAAACGTGCATGCTTCTCAGAAATGGTTATTTCATGGAAAGAAAACAAGTAACATCTCAACTTAAACGTAACAAGATTTAATTTCAAGTAATTTTGGAACAGTTTATGTCCATTCATTACATGTCACCCAACGTAAAGAGTAGCTAGCTTTTTCACATTGGGTACAAAACAAATAAAAAAACTATAAAGAAATTAAATGATAAAAAAAAAAAATGAAACTGGCCACATTCTGACCACATCACCTTAAATTTGGTCCAAAATTTTAGATACAATCAGAATTTTGTCACAGCTTAGCATTTTCTTATTGGTTGCAATGGCATTCAATCAGCCACCAGTGAGAAACATCACCCTAACTTTAGTAATCGTAAAAAATTCTTCTGATGCCAGCAGATACCAACACACGACAGCGCAGGAAAAACATGCTCCATTGTCCGTTAAAGATTCACCAAAGTTGAACATCTGAGGGAGTTTCCTCTGACATATCCTTGCGCCAGCTGACTGAATACGACGGTGGACAGGCCTTCAGTCAGTCAGTAACTTTGATTTTAAAAAAAGAAAAGGTGGAGAAATGATTTGCTGCCGTCAAATCACAACCCGAACCATACAAGGCAGCTCCATAGAAATCACAGTGGTATGAACAGAGATTGGTTTGATTGAAGGTCTCACATCCTTTTTGCTTCCTTTTATGAAAAAGTGCAATTTACGCTTGCAAGCTTTCATGTTTGAATTAGTTTCCCGCTCACATCGATGTTCATCCACAACAAACTAGAAACGTGCATCAATGCTTTTTCTGAAACATATCAAAATGTTTGTGAACACAGCCTAAAAGCTATTACACACCAAAGGCAACAAAAAAGTGTTTTCACATTAACCCTCTATTGCACAATGTTGCCTCAGGGCAACAAACTCATTTTCCTCACTCTACAGTTACATTATGCATATTTAAAGACAATGTTAGGGTTGACAATAAAGGGTTAACAATAAAGAGTTTGAGCAAGTTAAAAAAAGGCATGTACTTAGAGACACTATCTCTTAGTGGACTCATTTATTTACTTTTTTACATTCAGTATGCATTTTTTTTGTTATGAAAATTTGCAGAAATATGTTTGTTGCCTAGAAGCAACATTGTGCGACAGTGGATTGGATTTAGCCAGTCACAAGCCATGTCTTGCCATTTCCGGGGAAAACACGGCTGTGTACCTTTTCTACCCGAAGTCACACTGTTACCTCAAGGCAACATATTCCAAATGGACCCCAGCACACATTATTATTATGAATTTCTTTATGTTTTTGAATTTAATAATCAGGTCTGAAAAAATAAATCAAAGATAATTTTATGCATTTTTTAACATTGCTCTCATAGTGCGTGCAGTAGAGAGTTAAACTATACACACTGGATATGATGCAATGGGCTGAATGTCTTCAAGTAACTAAGATATCATTTGCTCCTCACAGAACATGCAGATACATTGAACAGACTATTTTCCATTTTGGAAATTTTACCTCCTCATTCAGCTTTTAGAGATAGCTTGAGTATCCGTAACCCAGTGTAAGCTGCTTTTAGAGATGCTAGCGCCATACGGGATGCGTTAAAGTCGTTTGTTGAAAGTTCTTGTTGCTGTAGCGTCTGCCAACCTATCAACTTGGTTGTTGCCATGCTAACGGCAGAGACAGCAGTGACTGGTCAGGTGAGTTCATGTTGCCTGCAAAAGTTAGCAAAAATCGGGCCAATATAGTAACTGCTGTTTGAATATTGATCAGTTATAGACTTTTTTGACTTAATTTGTTGATGTTTCAGTGAAATGGCATGAATATATCACAGCTGCTCTGTAAAAGTGCATTTGCATTTGAAGGCTTGTGACTTTAACTCCTTAAGTACTACAGCATAAAGCTTATTTCATAGTTATTACTTGGTTTGAGAAATGACTAGTGATAATAATTCATGATAATAATTCATTCTTTCCACCAAAGTTTTGGGAAACTGGAGAAGTTTTCATATTTACAGATATGTGACGGTATATAGTAAAGGTTTTCAGAGGTGTCCTGGGCATCGTTACAGGTTCTAGGCTAAGAAGGACCAACAGAGGACACAGTTCCACTGCTCCACAGCCCAATATCCCTCTAGCAGACACTAGGCATTGGACATAGTGACTTCAGGCTCATGGGTGAGCGTCCCTTTCTATTAGCAATGCCATTTCTATGGAGGTACAAGCTCCATGTATCAGCAATAGGTGCACCTTAAAGTAGCCAAATTCACTAAGTAGAGGTGCCTGGTTTCTTCTGGGCATATAGTGTATTTGTAAAAGGACAATACATTCTTTTGAAATGCGTCCATCCTTGTGATGAATGGTTTTCAAAAGAAAAACTGCGAACAGACTGTTCAAACAGCAAAATCAAAATCATTTCTGAGACGTCACCATGGAGACAGACAAAACCACATCAAAGAAAACTAGCAGACGAAACAAAAAAAAACAAAAAAGAAAACAAATCAGGGCCAACCACACCCATCTTCTCCCACACAATAGGCGAGAGGAGCATAATTAAAAACAAACACAGCAACACTAACAGGCAAGACACACACATGAATGGAGTTCATCGATCTCGGTCGACGCCAAGCTTTTGTAAGACAGCGGCGCAGAAAACTGACACCAGGAACGGAAAGAACAGTGGTGGAATGAAAAAATAAAAAAATAAAAACAAAATGAGAAAGCTTTCCGCTCTGTGCCACGTGGGATTACAGCCAGTCCCTTTCAGACGAAGCGCAGAGGAAACTCACTGTATTCTCCAGTTTCCCCCACTTTGCATGACAATGTGGCGGCTATCTAATCAAAGCCAAGCAGCAGTGAGGGGAGAGGAAAAAACGGAGAAGAAAATAAAAGTGCAGCTGAAATCTCTTACATGGAGAGACGCATGTATACACTCACACCGCCACACACGTGAAGAGGTTGACGTTAGCAGCCGAAAAACAGAAGCTGTGCTTCCCCAACTGTTTCCTTAAAATCTGCCTCCTCATTTTAAAGAATCAGAATTACACAATTTCGACCGCATGTAGGCAATCAGCAAGACATGTTTGTTTAGTTTTGCACTGAAGCTAAGAGGCTAATGTAGCTAACAAGTAATGGAAGCTTATACTTCAACAATTCAACCAGATTTAGGGTTCAATGTATTTTTGACCATTTTGTGGTCAATATGCCATACAGGGTCATGCAGTTTTTGATTGCTCTACCAATCAATGTGGTTGGGAGGCTAATATGAGATGAATTATCCATGCAATTGGCACAAAACTAATAGATGGGGCATACGTTACATCAGCCTCACAGCTCCAGCATAAAACTAACACCAAACATGTCTTGGCGAAAGTTTGACATTGGCCAAGTTCTGGTACAGAACTGCTACAGCCGTCCGTGGCTTGGGAATCCAAGACAGCACAACTGGCCTCGTTCGCTCTGGGTGGGTAGAATGGCCCTCCCACTCCCCCATCACTCAACACAATGCTATACAGCACAGGTGTCTGCTGGCGTAACAGATCCTCCGAGCGCATTTGGCTGTCCAATGACACTGCATGTGTGGCAGTTTGAAAAGATGCAGTGGCGCTTCACAGGTCTCGAAGGAAGCCAGTGTTAGCCTTCACCCTCCCAGCACTGGCGGTATCGTTGACTGGGGGAGTCCTAACTAGTGGATGGAATTTGGATGCAACGCAAATCGAGGGAAAAATATTTTTTAAAAAGCTACCAATAGAATAACAGCATGGAATGAGGCATAACTCAAACCAGCTACAAACTACTAGATGAATAACGCAGAATCTTTATCATTATTACACTGCCAATTTGGCTAGATTTTATTCCCATGGTGCCATACAGATATAGACCCGTTTTAAAATGCCATTTTTGTGTCAATTTGTTTATGCCCATTTTTGTGCTTTTACGTTGTTGTCCTCTATGCTAACATGCCATAGAAGATGGGAAAATGTCTGTATGGAATATACTTGCTACATGGACCAGGAGGTTCATGCCAAGCCATTTGTTGTGGTGGCTAAGCTAAACCAAGTTAAACTGTCTGCTTTAGAACAACACAACGTACATAGCATAACGCTTTAAATCTATCTGGCTCTGCTGAGCTTCGCCCAAACGACGCTTTTTTCAGTGGTTGAAAACGTGTTTTTCAGTGTGGATGCAAGGACAGAGATACGGAGACAGAAAGAAATGCATTCATTTTCAAATTTATATATATTAGTGAGGACAAGGCCTCAGTTTGACGCTCGTAACAGGGCAGCTGCAGTACAGCTGCTGCTGAAGGTCACTATGAACATGATAAATCATTAGAAAATGCCAGCAGATTTGAGTATAATAGTCACAGTTTAACCAGACACATCTGTCCAGCAGGATGGTGGACATAATGCGAATGTGTCCATGCGAGTGAACGTGCGCCTGTGTGTTAGCTTTCTGCTGGAGAACTCACGGCCACAGAGGATAGCTGATGAAGAATAATCACTTAATTACGCGAGATGTGTTCATTAACAGTGGACTGGGAACTGACAATGCAACAAGATAGCTTTACAGTTGCCATTGACCGTGCACACATAAACGCACAGACTGAGCCACTGCCCTTTTGAAGCGCACTGTATGTAGGTCAAATTTTGAAGGTTGTTTGTCCTCTGCCAGAAGAAACAGATGGGAGAGAGGAAGCATCCAGAGGTGATGGGCAAAAGAGAGGAAATGAAAAAAAAAGAGAACAAAAATATAATGGATGGAGGTGCCTCAAACAATAGACAATAGGAGAGAGAGGTCACCTGGAGACATCGAGAGATAAAGAAGGGGTGGATGGATGGTTTGGAGAGACAATAGGAGAGTGAACAGGGCGTGAGGAGGAGAAAGGAGAAAGAAGAGAAGGGTAAAATAAAAAGAGCAGAACACAGAAAAGGCCAGAAGAATGAAGAAGGAAAGAGAAGGAGAAGAGAAACGAATGGACAGGGGAAACATAGAAGGATAGGAGAGGAAAGTAGGAGAGAAAAGAAGACAAGACAGAAGCAGCACAGAAGAGATGAGGAGAAAAGAGAGGAAAGCTACAAAAAGAAGGTAAAAGAAAGGATAAGAGTAAAGAAGAAAAGATGACAAGAAATGAGATAAGAGGAGAAGCGAAGACAGGAGAAAATGAAATAAGAGAATGCAGAAAGAAGAAGGCAGGAAGAAAAGACAGGAGAAGAGAACAAGGAGGAAAATGAGAATAGAATAGAAAAGAAAGAAGAGAAAAGAAGGGAAGGGAAGAGAAGGGAAGAGATAAGAAGAGAAGAGAAGGGAGGAGAAGAGAAGGGAAGCGAGGAGAAGGGAAAAGAAGGAAAGACAAGGGAAGAGATAAGAAGAGAAGGGAAGGGACGAGAAGAGAAGGGAAAGGAAGAGAAGAGAAGGGAAGAGAAGAGAAGAGAAGGGAAGAGAAAAGAAGGGAAGAGATAAGAATAGAAGAGAAGAGAAGGGAAGAGAAGGGACGAGAAGAGATGAGAAGGGAAAGAGATAAGAAGAGAAGAGATAAGAAGAGAACAGAATGGAAGAGAAGGGAAGAGATAAGAAGAGAAGAGAAAAGAAGAGAAGAGAAAGGTAGAGAAGGGAAGACAAGTGAAGAGATAAGAAGAGAAGGGAAGAGAAGAGATGGGAAGATAAGAAGAGAAGAGATAAGAAGAGAAGAGATAAGAAGAGATGGGGAGGGAAGAGAAGGGAATGGAAGAGAAGAGAAGAGAAGAGGAGAGATGGGAAGAGAAGGGAAGAGAAGGGAATGGAAGAGAAGAGAAGAGAAGAGGAGAGGAGAGGAGAGGAGAGAAGGGAGGAGAAGGGAATGGAAGAGAAGAGGAGAGGAGAGGAGAGAAGGGAAGAGAAGGGAAGAGAAGGGAATGGAAGAGAAGAGGAGAGGAGAGGAGAGAAGGGAAGAGAAGGGAATGGAAGAGAAGAGAAGAGGAGAGGAGAGGAGAGGAGAGGAGAGAAGCGGTTGCTGTCCAGCAGAGAGCAGTGGGATAATGACTCGTAATGAAGAAGGTAATGGAGTTGATCTGTTTTGTCAGCTGTGTGATGATGCCATCAGAGCGAGACACGGATCTGTTCATCTTCCACAAAACCCCTCGAGACACTTGCAAATCTGTGTGTGAGTGAGTTCTTAATGCATTCTTCCATCTCAGTGTGTACACTCGCCTGTGTGGGTTCACAATGTGTGTAACTTGCATCAGCATCATCAAATCTACTGTGTTCAGTGACTGACCTTGAACAAAGCCTTTCTCAGCATTCACCATCTCTCTCTCTCTCTCTCTCTCTCTCTCTCTCTCTCTCTCTCCCTTCTCTCTCTCTCTCTCTCTCTCTCTCTCTCTCTCTCCGTCTGCGTTCCCCAGTGGGAAACAAATGGGCTGTTCCCGAAGGAACCAGCCGTCCGGCTCGTGTCACCCAACACCCGACGCTCCGCTGGCCCCCTGCCATCCGGCTGAACATACCGGGCTTTTATTACACCCAGAGGAGCGCAGGATGAGCAGGAACGAGTCAGTGCAGCGTCAGCCGGGGCGGATGACAGCCAAAGCGGATCACTGTGTGCCCTGTGAGCAAGCCAGGCCGGGACATGGACGAGATCCAAATCAGCCTCCAGGAACAGGGCAGACACTGAGAAATGGTGGGGGGTGGGGGATATGGGACTTATTTAGAAAGGATAGGTTTCCAGACATAAGTCCATGAAGTAATGCTAGCACAGGATGTCTGTGGTATTTATCACTGATTAGGATGAGAAATCTCAAGGAAACAGAACTGAAGGGCAGCATTCATAAGGCTACATAACAACTACATAAGCCTACATAACAACTACAAAAGTACATAGAGATACATGAAAGGAGTATCTCTGAAAACATAATTATTTAAAAAATGGCTTTACAAGTTCAGTGCAGACATGCATGTTTGAAAACTGAAAATATGGAAGTCGGCAAATTAAATCTAAAAGAAAGTATATGGAACGCACGTTTACATTGACCAGACAACGGAACTCTTGAGCAACCAAGACAGCTGCCTCTTCAGATGAGCCAGTGGCAAAGCCAGCACTGGAGGTAGTCAGAGCAATTCTATTAATATTTACTAGAGATTCATCACCTTGTACTGGAGATCTTCGGACAAACTTTAATGAAACAACATAAGTGATGATGTGTACGAGCGCATTAGTATTCAACTTCACACAAATTGTTTTAATCGCAAATGTGAGTGGTGTACAGTCTTATTTAACAAGATGTATCAAGTCAACTATCAACAGCTGGTCTGCGAGTACAGGACCCCAGCCAGGTAAAGTTTAGCTTAAAGCCAGCATTAATCTACTCGTTTAGAGTTTTGAGCTGTGAGTATGGTCATACACTCCATAGCAACACCTCTCCAACATTTCTTAGCCTAATCATTTACTACCACCTCGGTTCTCACTGCAGGTTTGGTCTGAGGAGTTTGGTTGTTTCTTTTATTGCTTGATGGAGGAAGAACTGTTTAGAAATGATTCTGATTGGCTCAGAGGTGTCAATCACTATTTTACAAATTGGAGATGATTTAAACAGGCATTACTTTTTCACACTGGACTGAAGAATAATCTTTGATGACCATATCAGGTTTAAAAATGGGATAAAACCAGACAGTGTAGGGCATAAAGGGGCACCCAACAGGGAAATGGGTGCTAATACAGATTATCTAATGCAGGGCTGCAGGGAGGGATGGGCGATGGCGATCAAGATCAGGACTTTAGGTTTAGGCTGAAGGGTATGCTGGGTTTTATATGGCCTTTATAAGACAGGAGGCTGAATGGCAATGCTGTAAGTCTTCCGTTTACGAGTGGCCTTTTACTGACACTTACGACCCGCTGCAGCTCTGCTGGTAATATTCATTGCCCTCGCATGTCAATGTCAGTACCATGGAGAGGTCACACAAAGGCACGGGTATTAATGCATGTAATCTCTCTCTCTCTCTCTCTCTCTCTCTCTCTCTATATATATATATAGAGAGAGAGAGAGAGAGAGAGAGAGAGATATTACATATGTAGATATATGTAATATAATATATATATGATTATATATATATATAATTGGGCTGTTTCTGTGGTTCCATTCATCATGAAATTTAGGAGAACAGGCATGTCAAAAACTGCATGTTTTAGTACTATTGTTATAGAGTTTTGCAATTAAGTTTCTTTTTTTTTTAGTATTGAGGAGTCTCACATAAACAATTTCATACCAGCATTATGTCATAAGACACAATTCAAATGTCACTGAATAAAAACAACCTCAGTTTTTCTTTTTGTTTTAAACATAACCCCAATTCACTTACTCACACAAACATGCACAAACACACACAAACATACCCACACAGCAGGACAAAAACAGAAGAAAAGGGGAAAAAGAAAAATAAATAAACAAAATAAATAAATAAATAATAATAATAATAATAATAATAATAAAGGGGAGGGGTGTCATGTGCAACGAGGAGCGAGGTAGCGGATGCATGTGCGGAGGTAAACGACTTTTATTGAGGGCAAATCCAAAATCAGGGTCATAACGGTCCAGGGTCAAAGAGCCGATATGTACAGATTGAGTTTTTGACATGACAAACAGCTGGAAACGGCAAACAACACCAACACGACGAGCACACAACGACCAGCGAAAACAAAGGGCAAACGCAGGGCTTAAATACACAGGGGCAACGAGAGACAGGTGAAAACAATCAGGGGCGGAGTCACAAAACCAAAACACAAACACATGGACAGGACTGGGAGGGGCCAATCGTGACATCATGGAGGGAAAGTTATTGCAATTAAGTTTCTAACCTCAATTCCAACAACTGCCCATGATGTGTTGGTTAAAATGGTAAATTGAAAAACTTCCCTGTTCTAAAGCATGAAGTCCTACAGAAGGTGCATGTGGTAGGTATTGTCATTCATACATAATGTCACATGCACACACTTCGAAGGCAACCTACACAGGAACTTCCACCTACACAGGCCTCTAACAGCTCCCTCATATAAAATTACTACATGAAATATACAAATAAAATCTTCCTTATATTTACCGCCCCCGCGACCCTGAGGAAGAAGCGGCTCAGAAAATGTGTGTGTGTGTGTGTGTGTGTGTGTGTATTTACCACTATTTTACCATCATTAACATTAAATGTAAACTCAGAGAAGTAGGCATTTTCGATTATAAACAAAAGGGCTTTATTCTATCACCACCAATGTAAAGAAATCTGATCACACACTCCTTTGCCATCACAGCTATTTAAATTCTTTAATTATTTGAATGTCTCTTTGACATCTATTTATGGGTATATACCTACACACATACGATGTCCATTCATATGGATTGTTTATTGTCCTGTCTGGTATTTACTGTCATGGGTATAACTGTCCTGTATATTTATTGTCCGGCGTATTTGTTTCGAAACGCTGTATATCTACGGTCTATGTAGTCCTGTGTAATACATTGCTGTTGTGTGTCACATTATGAGGCCTGAAGAATGGCATTTTGATCCTGTGTATAAAAATGAATTACAGTAAAGACCACTTGAAAGGTTTCTCTACAAAAACATTTCATATCAAACCACTCTTAAGAGAGTTTACATCCCAATTATGAAATAACAAAACCTCTTTAACCAGGCCTCTGTTTTATGTGTTTCATTTCTTTGGAATAATGCTTTATAACAGTGAGTGCATTTACATGCACTCAATAATCCGATCATAATCGGATTCCTGCAGTTATTATGCAAATGGTCACGCAAACACCACACAATCTGATGAAGAGAGCTGGACTTGTAACCTCTTACTCTGATTTCTTTCGGATTTCTCAATCTCCCGTATGTGTGAGAACAGACGACGGTACTGGAAATAAGTAAGCAGCGTTGCCACGAGACGCAGTGAAACACTTTTGGAGCAATGCTGAAACGAAACACGAAATAAGGGATTTAAATATTCATCTTCTAGATGACGTATGTTCATATTTTCAGGTAAAGCCGGGGTATGAAGTTTGAGTTTTACGTTACGTTAACGTCACGTCTTCTTCTGTGAGTTTATTGGCTGGTTGCAAAGCAGAAATCTGACTACTGTCTGACTCATGTAGACCCAGAGTTTCCCCATTATCTGATTACTCAAGTCCATTGATTGGATTATTGACAAAATCTGATTTTCTGCAGTTATCGGATTATTAAGTGCATGCAAAACACTTCGACAAATATCTGTCATTTATGTCAATACAAAGCCATTTGCGTTATAAATACTGGAATAAGCAGTTAATGAATACAAAAGCGCTGGCTATTAAAAATGTCACTCAGTGCTTATGCATGTGTTATAAAGTCCCTGTGTGGGTAGCGTTTTGAGAATTTGAAACTCATAAAAAGTGATAGGATAACTGTCAGCGTTCTCTCATTCACACACACACACACACACGTGCATACGGATGCACACGCCCTCCCGGTGTGTGTGAGTAGTAGGGGACGGTGAGGCGTGTGTGTTTTATTAGGCTGTAATTGGACTGGGCCCGGTGGCTCCTCAGGCTTGTGGCCAGGGCCAAACTCTCCTCTCAGTGTCGAGCCTTAATGAGCCAATTAGCTTCCCTCGGCCCACACGGAACCTCTTTACAAACTGTTGTTTACTCGCAATTAATTATTAACACGCCTGTCGTTCTGGTATGAATCAAATCAAAAGAGCGGCTAGGTTATGAGCTCCCCGAGGTGGGGCCCTTATTAAAACGTTGTGCGGCACTTTTCTTGTCAGGGGAATCACATTCTTCACCAGAGATAAGAGGCTGGAGCACAGGCGGGGCTGGCCAGCTGCTATACACACATACACCATTAGCTTCACTCAATCAGCTCCGTTTACACCCTGCCATCCTCCCTTGTGACCTGACAGAGTGTATCTGAGAGCCAAGAGTGAAGAGAGAGATTGAGTGTTTGAGGAGGATGGAATGGACCTCAGATTAAGTTTTTTTGGTGACCAGGCTGTTTATAAAGACTTCTTAACACATGCATAAGCATTGAATAATGGCTTTATTAAGCCATGTTTGAACAGATTATGCCGCTTTCCACAAGATAACATTGTATGTTTTATGAGGTAAATGACACAATAACTCTTAAATTAAAGTGATAGACATTTGTTAAGTTTATAACACTGTTAAGGAATATTATTCCCTAGTAATGGAACTTTTAAGGTGGATGCCTAATAAACCTCTAAAAATCCCACGTCAGGGATTATCAGGTGCAGACTGAATACTTTGCTGGTGTGGATGGTGAATTAACATGATCAGTTAATAAAAAAAATAAAGTCTACCGAGAGCAGCCCATGCAGCCTAGATTAATCTGTGTCTGATTTTATCCGGAGACCCATCGCCTCTCAATACGAATGAATTTGTTCACGAGCGGATCTTGACCTCCCCAAAACGGCGGACACACCGACGTATCACCTGAGACAGAGAACAGTAGACAACAAGACATCTAGATATGTATATCTATGGTTGCACCACCATGTTTCTACAGTAGCCCAGAATGGACAAGCCACTGGCACTGGCACTACAGAGTGCCTTTTTATTTTGAATAAGCATTTTTATGTTGTAGCTGCTGGCAGCGCTGGCTAACCACTTTGGAGGATAACGCTTATTGTTTAGCACAGGAAACACAAGGGAGGGTGAGTCCTCGTCATCAAACAAGAGACGACAAGAAGGAGCAAGATGAAACCGGAACAGCCAACGGCAGAACCCATGGCCACCAAAGGTTCTACAGCATGCTGGGAAATGGAGGAGTTGTAATCTGAAGTCTGACTGCAACCTGCCACAGGTGGAAAAAAGGCAAGAAGTGCTCTTTTATTTTTTGTTATATAATATTGGATTTGTCTCGACTTCAACAACATGTTTGGTGCCCATGACTCCCAAAAACAACATCTGGTTTATTTCGATGCTGTGGTTTACGACACATGTTGGAAACATTGAACTCTTGATGCAATGTTCCACTTACCGCTGCAGTCACTGCTGTCGATGGTGAAAGCAGGACTTTCCATCGTATTTTAAAACAATGGAATACTTGGTTTGACATTGTCTCTTTATTTCCAACATGCATAAGATCGACATACAGTCCACTACAGACACTACATTTTTCTCCAAAACAGAAACTTCACAGGATAAAAAAAATATTCTGAACTTGATTGATTTCAATGTAATACAATCTATTTCCAAGTAAATTGGAATGTTTGGATATGTTAATGAGCTCTAATTGACATTCAAAAAGCACAAGGTGAAACGTTGCTTATAACTTCAGTGTGAGCGGGCGTGGCTAAACCACTGCAGGCTGAAGGTGGATAGATGTAGATGAGTAGCTTCTGTCTGTCAGGTTAGTTTAAGAGAATTTACAGATAAATACTCAATACTCAAATACTTAAAAATGCACTATGCAATGCTTATGCATGGGTAGTGTGGTCCCTGCGCAGCCTTCAAATAAACTGTTCTAGTTTTTCTTCCTCTCTCTCTCTCTCTCTCTCTCTCTCTTCCTCCCTCTCTCTATCTGTTTCTCAGTTTCACCCACGCTACCTGAGGCTCTTGTTCTTTTATGGCAAATTGAGCCTCTCAGTCGGCAGGAAGTAATTACTCTCAGGAGAGAGAGAGAGAGAGAGAGAGAGTGAGAGAGAGAGAGAGGGAGGGAGAGAGAGGTATAGAGAGAGAGAGGGAGAGAGAGAGAGTGAGAGAGAGAGAGGGGTATAGAGAGAGAGGGGAGAGAGAGAGAGAGGGAGGGAGAGAGAGAGAGGTATAGAGAGAGAGAGGGAGAGAAGTATAGAGGGGGGATTACTGTGGAATGCTGATATGATGCACAATGTCACCTTGCCACTTTGAAGCTCAACACCCAACCAGGAGCGAACAAGAGAGAGAAAGAAAGAAGGGACAAGAATGCAAGAGAGAATGAGAAGAGAAAGAAGGGAAAGCAGGAGAGAAATAGAGTAAAACAGAAAGAAAGAAAAAAAGGAAAAGAGAGGTAAAGAAAGCCGGGAAAAAACACGAGAGAGAGAAAGGAGAGACAGAGAGAAAGAGCAGAAGAAAGCAGAGGTAAACGCTCTGCTATTCTGTACAATCTGCACCCAAGTCGAGTGATATTTAAACTGAATGCTTGTACTTTTACTCAATTACACTTTGTAAAGAAGTAACGTACTTTTCACTCTTTATGTTTTCATTTACACCTTCAGAGGTACTCAGCACAAATCTCAAAGGCCACCAGATCTTTCTGAAAAACCCTGCAGTCCACTTTCCAGATATCTTTTTGTTCATATCACATAAGTTTCTATCACTGTAAAACAATACAGAATATATGCCAATTCAGTGTGCAGAGGTCACCTTCTGGTGCCTGCAGCTGCACCATATAAGGGAGTATGGGAAATTTGGAACAAGAAGCTGACTTCAGGTTCGTGTAAGAAGATGCTGACATTAATCTATTATGAATATCTACACGGATAACTTGCTGCTACAAAACTTTAACCATCACTGTAAATAAATAACTCCTACATAAAGTTAAAATCCCCTGAATAGACGATTAAATGAAATAAGCTTAATATAAAACCAGAGGAAAAACAATCACATCAACAGGTTCTCTGTGGATCACCAAGCACACGACAATATCTCCACATAAACACCACACAAACAATACGCATCACACAGACATGAGCGTGGATCACTGCGTTCGCTCCGTTTTATAGTCCTATCCTGCTTTCTGAGGGCAGTATTCTTGAAACTGTATAATTTTGGACAGTATCTCTCTTAAACTGCTGCTCTGTAATGATACTGAATGCAGCCCAGTGGCAAAGTTGACCGCCTTAAAGTGGCAGCGCTGTTGATGTGCCCGGCTGGATCCAACACGGCATCTAGGTACGTATATCTATAGCGTGAATACACTGTGTGCTGTGAGAGGGCCTGTACACTGTGGAAGCAGTGGGTTTGAGACGCAGGCTGTGCTGAGGTGCAGCTGTAGGAAATGTAACCCTGCATTAAGTGAGAGGTCACTCTGTTGAGGTGCTGTGAACAGAGCTGATGGAGTTTAGACCGCTGGAGCAGATCCTGTCCAGGTCTCACTGTTATGACTAAATGATGAAATTTGTCACATAATGATGCTGAGCACTGGACTGAGGAACGAACAGCGCGTGCGTTGTTTGTGTGTCTGAGTGTGTGTGTGTGTGGCCTGTGTGACCTGGGCAGGGTGTTTTATCTGTGGCCCGGGGCAAGTTGTGACACCTCAGAGATGCTTTCAATTTTCTGCTCCACGCGCCCTTGCTTTATGAGCCTCTCAGGGGCAAGAGGAGATCCTCAGAGAGGGCGACACACACAAAAATACACCAAATGCACACACACACACACACACACACACACACACACACACACACACACACACACACACACACACACACATATTGACATTGTGTTTCATTGCTTCATACTTACAAGCAAACATGCAGAGAGTATACAAAATATTGAAAACACCACATTAAAAAAAAAACTTTTTATATACATTTTATACATGTGCAGCCCCTACGGCACGATGGTTAAAAATAACGTTAGTTGTACTCGTAAAACACTCACAAACATTGGGACTGTAACATTTAGCAAGCTAATACAAAACTATAGCAAGTGAACCCAAAACGTTTTCTTCACAAAGCATTTTAGGGGTTCAGTATTAAAAGAGAAGAAAGAGAAGGAAGGGAAAAGAAAGCAGGAGAGAGTGAGAAAGAAAGAAGAGAAAAGAAATCAGGAGAGAACAAGAAAGAGAAAGAAGGGAAAAAAGGAAAGAGAGAAAGAGAAAGAGAAAGAAGGGAAAAGAAAGCAGGAGAGAACAAGAAAGAGAAGGAAGGGAAAAGGAAGCAGGAGAGAATGAGAAAGAGAAGGAAGGGAAAAGAAAGCAGGAGAGAACAAGAAAGAAAGAAGGGAAAAGAAAGCAGGAGAGAACAAGAAAGAGAAGGAAGGGAAAAGAAAGCAGGAGAGAATGAGAAAGAGAAAGAAGGGAAAAGGAAGCAGGAGAGAATGAGAAAGAGAAGGAAGGGAAAAGAAAGCAGGAGAGAACAAGAAAGAAAGAAGGGAAAAGAAAGCAGGAGAGAACAAGAAAGAGAAGGAAGGGAAAAGAAAGCAGGAGAGAATGAGAAAGAGAAAGAAGAGAAAAGAAAGCAGGAGAGAATGAGATAGAGAAGGAAGGGAAAAGGAAGCAGGAGAGAATGAGATAGAGAAAGAAGGGAAAAGAAAGCAGGAGAGAACAAGAAAGAGAAGGAAGGGAAAAGGAAGCAGGAGAGAATGAGAAAGAAAAAGAAGGGAAAAGAAAGCAGGAGAGAAGAAGAAAGAGAAGGAAGGGAAAAGGAAGCAGGAGAGAATGAGATAGAGAAGGAAGGGAAAAGAAAGCAAGAGAGAACAAGAAAGAGAAGGAAGGGAAAAGGAAGCAGGAGAGAATGAGAAAGAAAAAGAAGGGAAAAGAAAGCAGGAGAGAACAAGAAAGAGAAGGAAGGGAAAAGGAAGCAGGAGAGAATGAGATAGAGAAGGAAGGGAAAAGAAAGCAGGAGAGAACAAGAAAGAGAAGGAAGGGAAAAGGAAGCAGGAGAGAATGAGAAAGAAAAAGAAGGGAAAAGAAAGCAGGAGAGAACAAGAAAGAGAAGGAAGGGAAAAGAAAGCAGGAGAGAATGAGATAGAGAAGGAAGGGAAAAGAAAGCAGGAGAGAACAAGAAAGAGAAGGAAGGGAAAAGGAAGCAGGAGAGAATGAGAAAGAAAAAGAAGGGAAAAGAAAGCAGGAGAGAACAAGAAAGAGAAGGAAGGGAAAAGAAAGCAGGAGAGAATGAGAAAGAGAAAGAAGGGAAAAGAAAGCAGGAGAGAATGAGAAAGAGAAAGAAGAGAAAAGAAAGCAGGAGAGAACAAGAAAGAGAAGGAAGGGAAAAGAAAGCAGGAGAGAATGAGATAGAGAAGGAAGGGAAAAGAAAGCAGGAGAGAACAAGAAAGAAAGAAGGGAAAAGAAAGCAGGAGAGAACAAGAAAGAGAAGGAAGGGAAAAGAAAGCAGGAGAGAATGAGAAAGAGAAAGAAGGGAAAAGAAAGCAGGAGAGAATGAGATAGAGAAGGAAGGGAAAAGAAAGCAGGAGAGAATGAGAAAGAGAAAGAAGGGAAAAGAAAGCAGGAGAGAATGAGATAGAGAAGGAAGGGAAAAGAAAGCAGGAGAGAATGAGAAAGAGAAAGAAGGGAAAAGAAAGCAGGAGAGAATGAGATAGAGAAGGAAGGGAAAAGAAAGCAGGAGAGAATGAGAAAGAGAAAGAAGGGAAAAGAAAGCAGGAGAGAATGAGATAGAGAAGGAAGGGAAAAGAAAGCAGGAGAGAATGAGATAGAGAAAGAAGGGGAAAGAAAGCAGGAGAGAATGAGAAAGAGAAAGAAGGGAAAAGAAAGCAGGAGAGAATGAGAAAGAGAAAGAAGGGAAAAGAAAGCAGGAGAGAATGAGATAGAGAAGGAAGGGAAAAGAAAGCAGGAGAGAATGAGAAAGAGAAAGAAGGGAAAAGAAAGCAGGAGAGAATGAGATAGAGAAGGAAGGGAAAAGGAAGCAGGAGAGAATGAGAAAGAGAAAGAAGGGAAAAGAAAGCAGGAGAGAATGAGATAGAGAAGGAAGGGAAAAGAAAGCAGGAGAGAATGAGAAAGAGAAGGAAGGGAAAAGAAAGCAGGAGAGAATGAGAAAGAGAAGGAAGGGAAAAGAAAGCAGGAGAGAATGAGAAAGAGAAGGAAGGGAAAAGAAAGCAGGAGAGAATGAGAAAGAGAAAGAAGGGAAAAGAAAGCAGGAGAGAATGAGATAGAGAAGGAAGGGAAAAGGAAGCAGGAGAGAATGAGAAAGAGAAGGAAGGGAAAAGAAAGCGGGAGAGAACAAGAAAGAAGGAAGGGAAAAGAAAGCAGGAGAGAATGAGAAAGAGAAGGAAGGGAAAAGAAAGCAGGAGAGAATGAGAAAGAGAAAGAAGGGAAAAGAAAGCAGGAGAGAATGAGAAAGAGAAGGAAGGGAAAAGAAAGCAGGAGAGTATGAGAAAGAGAAAGGAGGAAAAACAAAGCAGGACAGAAAGAAAGAAAAGAAGAAAGAAAGAAAGTAAAATAAAACATTTTAAGAAACAAAATAGCAAAAGCAGGTACGAACACTATAGAGAGAAATGTGAAAACAGCTTTTAACTGTTTTAGCTTTTTAAGGAGATAAGGATGCCTACAGCGGCTTCTCTGGCTCAGCAAAACCGGTTTATACACACGTTCCTCTCTTACACTCAGTCATCAAGTCAAGTCAAAGTGTATTTATATAGCACTTTTTACAACAGGCACTGTCACAAAGCCGCTTTACAGCAAAATCTGGGTCAAAGCTCACATGAACGTCACCAATGGCGACAGCGGCAAGAAAAAACTTTCTAAGAGCAAGAGGAAGAAACCGTCCTCCTCTGGTCCACACTGGATAGCAAACAAAAGCAGCAAAGAATAAGGTTTGACCATCAGTATAAGTTACAGAAAAGGGGAGAAGCAGGAGAAGCAACGTTCATCTGTGACCGTCAGACGCCGCTGGAATTTGGTAAACACTACAAGCCAGTCATGCTATTAGTTTCAGCGGAGAAGCTGAGGAGCCGTTCCCTCTGTAGGAAGAACCAGGCCGAGAGACCACGGCACCGCCTGAAGCAGCTCTCTGAGTGAGTGGTGCCTTAAGCAGTGTGTACGAAAACCTGGCTAACCCCAAGGCTAAAGGCTAATTACTAACCCCTAAGAAACCGGCTTTTCCTTCCACTCTCTTTTACCCCTTTTATTTATTAATTTAGTAATAAATATATTAATATTTTAATTATTACATTCTCATATCTGCTCCTTTTATAACAAACTGTACTGAAACTCACCACATGGGGGACGAGTGACTTAGTGTGTTTTGTACTGTATATACACTCTCCAGGCACTTTATTAAGAGCACCTCCTTATTTCTACACTCACTGGCCAGTTTGTCAGCTCCACTGACCATATAGGTGCACTTTGTAGTTGTACAATTACTACAACAGATAGCCTCAGTGTCCCTGCTGGATTGAGAACAGTCCATCAGCCAAAAATATCCAGCCAGTAGCGTCCTGTGGGCAGCATCCTGTGACCACTGAAGGACTAGAGGATGACCAACACAAACTGTGCAGCAGCAGATGAGCTGTCGTCTCTGACTTTACACCTACAAGGTGGACTGACAAGGTAGGAGTGTCTAACAGAGTGGACAGTGAGTGGACACAGTGTTTAAAAACTCCAGCAGCACTGCTGTGTCTGATCCACTTGTTCCAGCGCAACACACAGCAACACCTTTTATATTGGGTGTGTGCGGCAAGCAGCAAGTTTGCTTTCATTTTTGTTTCTTGATGCCTGCATGTACAGAAAGCTGAGAGTTTAGTGGGGCATGAAGATTGGTTGGTGGGATACTGATGCCAGGCCTGGTCCACGCCCCAAATAGTCTATGGTTACTGGTGGTCCTATGGAGAATAGGGGGCTGATACATTTTTGCTGCAACAGATGGGCTTTAATTAGTCACTGAAAAGCAACAATGTGCACCGTTTGGTAGTTGTTTCTGAAATGGCCAGTTAATGTGAGTATTTCATGTGGTGTTTCAGTTATTTCTGCATGCGTCAGAGAAGCACAGACACATAAACACGCGCACACACACGCACACACACACACACACACACACACACACACACACACACACACACACACACACACACACACACACACACACACACACATTCTGCATACTTGATCAAAGGCAGAGTACAAACAGCTGCCTAAACCCAGCACTATCCTCTGGATAAACACACAGACGTCTCTGCTCTGATGAGAGCTCTCTGACAGTTTCCTCCTGTGTGTGTGTGTGTGTGTGTGTGTGTGTGTGTGAGAGAGGTTGGCCCAGGCTGGAACTTGTGATCAGATCGTCATAATCCTCCTGTTTATCTCTTCACATAAACGTCAGGCACAGAGTGACAGAGCACAGCTGTCTTTTATCTTTCCAGTCTTTTGCTACCAGATTTATCCCTCTCTCTCTCTCTCTCTCTCTCTTTCTCTCTCTCTCTCTCTCCTCCCTATCTCTCTCCTTCAGCAGGGGTTGCTTTGAGGTTCATGTAAATTCACCGCCTTATAAAAGGACAGGGGTCATTTTGATAACCTTCCATTCTAATTGCTATCAATTCTAATCGACTTCCGCTGACCCCAACAGCTCGTCCTTCGAGGCCGATTGATCCGGGACCTCTATGGAACTTCATTTAGAAGCTTCTCCCCCAAATCTGTTTCTTTTTATGGGCGTTCAGAAGCCCACCTTCTGGGTCACTGTGAAACCTTAAAGGTTTTTTTTTTGTAAGATCTGCATAAGTCAATTTTAAGACATAAACAAAGTCATTCAGAGAGGTTTGATGTGAAATGATTCACTGTAGAAGAACTTACCTTTTTTAAAGTGATGGTGATGGGAACCAGGGGTCACAATGTCTACAATGCAAATATAGCATAGAGCTGCTGTTGGAACAAAACCTCATATCTCCAAAATGGTAACTTTACAGGAGAAGGAAAAACATACATTACTTTGAATGTAAGTCAGTGGAACCCGACTTTTTTCCAAGTCATTTTTGGCCATTTACTTTGGTCCACCCTTCGTGAAATTTCCACACAATATAAAGGCCAACATGAATTTTCGAATATATAAAAACTGAAAGTCCACAAAAATGGAGATACATGATTTTGTTCCGACAACAGCGATATGGTGGTGGTTATAGTGTAATGAGTAACACCTCTGCATTCTACACTGTAGAGCAGAGTACTTGGGCAAGACTCCTAACACTACCTTCACTTACCTGGGTAAAATGATCAAACTGTAAGTCGCTCTGGATAAGAACGTCAGCCTAATACCATAAATATAGCCTGTTAGCATGTAAATATGTTTTAGTTCAAAAGGCTTTAACACGTAAAACAATGTACCAAGCATCAGGCCATGTATTCATAATCATTTAGTGTAATTTACCCTTTAGAGACATTCAATGTCTGTAAATAACTCCGTAAGTGTCTTTAGAACAGATTCTTTCACATCAAATCACTCTGAATGACTTATGCCTTAATGTTGCTTATTATGCAGAAAAATCAGTGGAATTCCCCTTTAAAATTATAATATGAATGTTTGCTATTTGAATATATACATATTTATTAGTGCAGTGTTAAAAAAACATACAGGATTAAACACAAGTTGAGACTCATTATTGCTGTTGTTATACAGTTACAAATATAACTTCATAATTACTTAATTAATAATATAGTGAGTTATGCAATCATTTGACTTCCATTCAGTTTTATTCTGTTTTGCCCTTTTTAAAAATATCAATGACAAAAATGACAAAAATGTGAATACACCATTAGAAATGAAGGTTCTGTGCAGGTTCATGATTCGTTCATCAAGGCACAAACAATGTAAATGTTGCCTCAAACGTTCTACAGTGGTTTTAAGGTCCAATCATGTACCTTATACATATACATATTTGTATCTTATCATAACCGAATGTTTTAAAACAGAACAGTAGAATAAAAGCCTGGAGGCGAGGCGGGGTGTGTGGAGTCAGTACATCTTAGAAAATATAATTTCAGTGGATTAAATTTCAGTTATGTTCCATGACTAAAGGTACTGGGATGTACCCTTGAGGGTCCCACCACAGTAACAAGAAGGGCACTGCCCCAGTGACAGTTTAGTACCTTTATTTCCTTTATTACCTTTATTTTTTGCTAAACAGGACCACAAACACTAATAAATACCTTTATTAAGCACTAATAAAATAACTTCAAATCAAATTCAAATCATAAAAAAATTCTGTTTTCTCTACACATGCTAAAAAATAATATAGCATTACACAGTGTGTCCAATTATATTTGCAAAGGGCTGGTTTGATGGGATTTTATTCTAACAAAGGTTGAGCTCACATGATCAACTGTTTGATGTCTGAGTCCAAATGATTAAACCAGTGGAATCAGACGTGCTTTTTCTAGCTTTAAATGGAAATCTGCAGACACACCAGCCCATTCAGGATACACCCGAACAGCCCTGCAATACACCATGCTTTTTATCACAGATAATAATGATGATAATGGTTCACCAGACAACGCACAACTTCAGCTGCTGATGCAACGTCCCGACATTCCCTTCACTCTCTCATTCCCACTTCTGCGCCACAGGACTGATCAAAGACTTCTCGAGATAATAGCCAATTTATTTCATTATGACACATCCTTTATTTGAATATCTGATTAAGTAAATAAGCACAGATAAACTATGTGGATATCTGAATCATCACGCCCATCCTTAGTCCTGTCATATATGTCAGGCATGTTCAATGATTTTAGCTTGTTAGATATGAAACATCTGCAAACGAAATGTTTGTCTTCTCGGAGCACTAATGGAAGTGGAAATTTTACACCAATTACCTCAAATCTGCACTTTCTGATGGACAGAAGCTCCTAATTCAAAAAGGCTTTAGACTGTATAAATAAAGCGAGGTGACGGAAGGGAGGGTGAGGAAGGAGATAAAAAGCGAGAAATAAAGAGCAAGGGCCATAAATTTGAAGATGAAATAAAAGCTTGTGTGCAAAAAAGGTCCAAACTGTTCTCTGAGGAACAAAGAAAAGAGGCCTAGTAGGAAAAAAAAAAGAAAAGAGAGGCCCTTCCCACGTTCATACCTTCTCCTTCCCTTCATCCATCCATCCCATTCCCTCTACCAAGCTATGAAAGATCTTTTGGTATAAAAGAAAGGCCGGTCTCCTGACTTTGGGTCTTTGGGTGGTTTATTGAACCCTGAGGCTGCAGCAGGCCTGTCTTTAGAGAGATAAGCTTAGTATGCTTTTCATTGCCCATCTCTGGAGCCTATTTTACCAGCCCCCCTGCCGCAGGAACTGAGAAGAAAGGCACGCACTTCAAACCTGAGCTCCTTTCACACAGCCTTCATTACCTAACTTAATAGCTCCCTCATCGGGGCTTGATTGATCACGCCTGGCAGTGAGCTGTAAGGGATGTGACTGCAGATCTATGGGAGGGCGATGGAGGGGGTGGAGTCTGGTGGGGCCCACAGGCAGGCACCGCGAGCCGAGCGAAGATAAATAACGGGGAAAGGGGAAAAAGCCAGAGCGGTCAGAGGGATCTGGTTCCGGGATTGATGGCTAGCTTGGGACAGTGTGAAAGGCTTAATGATGCTTAGAGATTTAGGCACCACTAGTTGTGGAGCAATGCTAGTATGTTGCCCAGTAAATTTGCGGGAGCCTAAGATGAGGGTCCAGGTAGCACCTGCTTGGAGGCTGCTTGGCTCATTGGCCAGCTTTACCACTGGTAAATCAAAAAGCAAGAGCCAAATGGTCCAATATGCAGCTCCTTTTCAACAGGAAGCATCTGTGGAACGGGGTGAGCGCTGCGATTCCAAACGCTGTCCGATTTCCTCTTTTGTCCAAGCTACAACACTGAGCCTGCTACCGTGCCAGCGCTGCAACAATATCCAGCTTTATGAGGTCATTTCTAGGTTCTGGCCTGAGCTCAAGCTTCATTATAACAGGCATTCACTCGGTTGTTGGACTCAGTCAGGGCCCGGTTCTATAGATGAAGCTCACCTGTGAGGTGTCCATTGTTCTCTCCCTCTCTACTGTTTCTCCAAATCTCTCTCATCTATTAGCTCTCATTCAAGAAACTTTGCCCTGTCGTAGCTGAGAGTCGATGCCAAAAAGAACTGATTGCTCGATTTCAGGCATTCAGGGTTTGAGAGTGGAGAAGCTTTGGACGCAATTCCACAAAGTGGTGTTCAAGTTTGCCTGCACCCTCATGCGGTGCTGACAGCATGAAAAATCCATCCTTTCCCGTCTCACACATCAAGTTGTTGTTTTAGACAAAGTGGAAAACAATACAAAATGTTACGTCTGTAACTAGAACCTGGTTTACAATCAAATAACACTGCCAGCGCCAGAACATCTACACAACTGAAGTAGGGGACAGACTAGTCTGCTTAGCCAGTCCTTGTTAGTCAGTTAGGGTTGATTCTAGTTAACCCTCTGAGGTGGACAGTGCTGTATGCGACATCAAAGGACAAAGGTATGCATAAATAAAACGCTGCATGCTGGAGATTTTTTGTTTTTCTTTTGTTTTGCATAGAAGTGCAGCATTGTTCCGGCAACAAGTCAGGAATGTGGCCTCTGACAGGACTATTTCAGTGCTCAGTGTTGGGTTTGTGATTATGGATTTATTTCTCCAAAAAAACTACAGAGCTTCTGAAAGGGATGCGATTGCAACTGAGCCCTCATTGAAATGGTAAAATGCTAGCCTTCCGGTAAATATGACACCCTTTGATGTCACATATGATATCATTGCCCTGAGAGGGTTAATGTTGCAGCCTTTATTTTTACTTTACAAAAGTCCAATTCAACCAAATAAAAACTACAGCACATCACTGGGCTCAATTATGTCAGTGTAGCTAATCTGATGCTGTGCCAATTTTAGCTGGATTTTATGACCATGAGAAAACAATGATACACCCGCTCTATCCTAACTGTGATCTTTCTCATGCATTATGAAATAAATAGCAACTAAAATTTAATAATGCACTAAATGTACCTGTTTTTTTAAAGCATTCTGTGAAGACTGTAAAACTTTTTTTTGTGGTATTTCTCAAGTTAAATATAGTGTTATTTTGTCTCATCTGGAATTCTCAGGAAAAAGGTACTAAGCTGCCCCTCTTGTCAGTGGGGTGGGTCCCTCAAGGGAACATCTCAGTACCTTTATTCAGGGAACATAACTGAACCATAATCCACTGAAATGATGTTCTAAGTTGTATTAACTCCACACCCCCCGCCTCACCTCTCGGCTTTTATTTTACAGTTCTGTTTTAAAACATTTGGTTATGAAAAGGTACAAACACCAACTTTTCACCTGGAAAAACTTGTACCTTAAGACCACTGTTGTACCTTTGAGGTAACATGTTTTTACCTTGATGAACGAAAAATGTACCTGAACAGAACCTTTATCTATAATAGTGTACATTTATATAATATTGACATGCACATTTGTATAAACCTCATTCATCAACTTTCTTTAGACTACCTGAAGTTTAATATCATTCCCTGTGTTCAGTATAGGCCTGGCCTGAACAGCATCTCACAGACTTTAAATACTCGAATACTTGATTTCGAAACTATCCTTAAAAACAATAATATTTACGTTTTATAATTAATCAGAATTTTAAATATGTTCATTACTGCAGCACATTGCCTATCAGCATTTGGATAAGGATCACTTCCGTATCGTCACTGTCCAAAAACAAATAAACAAAAACAAAAAGCAAGCATCCCCATTTTTGGTGATTTTAGTTTTCTACGTAATTGGCGCTCAGCAGCTGTCTTTTACATAGTGTGAAAATTTCATGTTGATTGGACCAATAGAATGCTCCAAAATTGCTTTGAATAAAATCCCTTTACTTTAACTTAATTGAAAGTAAAGAACAGTTTTGCCCTCTCCTATAAAGTTACCATTTTGGAGATAATTGTTTTTCTTTGGCCAGCGACAATATTAAGGATGATCTATCAATCTTTCCTCCATGGTATATCAGCTTCTTAACACAAGTTTTGTCCTGAGCATTTCTTATCGTCTATTAATTCAAAGCTTTTGAGGAACCTTTGCTCTTCTGGCTCCAGTGTCCATGGTGGACAGCAGGTGAGGAGACATGTATGTCTGGCATTTGACTAAACAGCCACAGTTATTTTTACCATTGTCTGCAAAGTGAACATCTCTGTTGTAGTTAAATACCTTTGGGGATGAAGTTTACTGCAGTTTATGATATAATTCTTGGGTTTAGTAACCTAACCGACTAATACTCAAGTACTCAATTTATTCCTGTCAGGCTTAATTCACTCTCACTTAAACACACATCTGTAAACTTATTATGTTTCTTGTAATTTTCTCATATATTCTATAAATATTTGCGATCTGTGCAGTCCTGCTGTTGCTGCTGTAATTTCCTTTGGGATTAGGGCCATTTCTCTCTGCCTATTTACATGCCTGTGATCTCTTTTTTGTTCTATAAAAGACGTTTCAAACAATGAAAAACATGCCCTCCACTCTGACATTCCTCTACTCCAGCAAAACAAATGCAAACTGCTTCTGTTACGTCTACACATCCTTTGAAGAGGAGTTCATTTGGAGGAGAGAGTCTGATACGGCGTGCTTGTGTGTGCGTGTGAGGATTAGGAAGCAAGGTGATGTTTTTGCTTTCTGCGACCTCTCCTAATTAAAGTAATTACTCGCTTTACTGGGCCGGCACACCATGCCTCTGCTGGCAGAGGTCAGGAGGAGAGATATTTACGTTATGAAAATGGCAGCGTTAAAAATGGGCACGGGGGAACACGCGCTAACGACTCGCTCTTTAACCTCAATAAACCTCCAATCGCTCTGACACAGGGCAACGTGCTTGTTTGGGCTTAGGTGGACAGCAGCCTGGTGCTGAAACTGATAGAGGAAAAGGACAGTGCTTTAGGGTTCAGAGTGAATTCCCAATGGCATAATATCATGACTTTCTGGACACATAACTGCTAAAGAAAATCTCAAAATTGGGTTCAACTTTGTATTTGACCAATATTTCAAACATCAAATCAGTTATTTGATTATGTATTTATTGTACTTTTTTATTGCATTTTAAACCGTTTCAAATAAATATATTTCTCTCTAATGATAATCAAGGTAGATGTAGGGCCACTTTCAGCATTTGCCAAATGTTTATGTATCGGCATCAGCAGATATGTACATGAAAAATATCAGATATGAGCAACAGACCACAAGTCCCATATTGGTGCATCCCCATAATGTTCAATAAAGCATGATTTCATTTTTTGGCAAAAATAAAAGTCCTATATCTTCAAACATAATACACAAAAAATAAATGGTCTATATTCCATGGTCTGTGCATCTTTTGGTTATTTTATTTATTTTTTTATTTATTTATTTTTTATTATTGTTATTTATTATTATATGGGTTCGATTCCCCTGCCGGATGACCGGGGTCAGCTCTGTGTGGAGTCTGCATGTTCTCCCTGTGTCTGCGTGGGTTTCTTCCGGGTTCTCTGGTTTCCTCCCACAGTCCAAAGACATGCAGTTAGGCCAGCTGGACATGCTAAATTGCCCCTGTGTGTGAGTGACTGTCTGTGTCTGTCTGTCTGTCTGTCTGTCTATCTGCCCTGCGATGGACTGGCGACCTGTCCAGGGTGTATCCTGCCTTCTGCCCGATGACCGCTGGGATCGGCTCCAGCACCCCCCCACACAACCCTGAAGGAGAAGTGGCTTAGAGAATGGATGGATGGATGGATGGATGTTGAAAAATGGTAAAATGGACATCAAGAAATAGCTTGGTTTTACAGTTTCACAAACTATTCAGAAAATCAAATGTCAAACAAACAACAGTGGAATAAATGGTTGTATTTTATTTATCCAAATTTTGAATTTTCTATCACTCGAACCAGAAATAAATGTGCAGAGGGCACATACAGTCACAGAAGCTCAGAAATCAGGTGGTAAGAAATGACAAAGACAGAAAAGATCAGGCATGAATGTTGACAGGCCTAGTCCCAGCATTTTGGGGGACTATATGATGTTTTTATAGGTGCATCTGATGTAGCTATTCTATCAGCAAAAACCGGCAGCGGGAACTCCCGCCATTTAACAGCCAAATCAAAGAGAATTAAAAGTCACGCCGCCCAATAACGATGAGAAAAATGAATCCTGTAATGTCACGCCGTCAGATGTAAACAGCTGCAGACTGAAGAATTAAAGCTGTGCGCTGTTCTGTGTTCAGATTGTTCTAATAATACTGTGGCAGCTGCCACTGGCTCCCGGTTTGGGAAAGGAGCTTTAGAGGCGCGTTATGCAGAGCTGTGCTGTGGCTCCGCCCCTGTAAAAAGGGACGTTGTTGTGGTTTAATGTTATTAATGTTGTTGTTCTGTTAGTCTAAAATGTATGTGTGTGTTATTGTGTTATGCTGTGGCGTCTCCTGTGTCTCCATCTTCACCAACACACTCATCATTACGACTGAAAGCCATTCAGTCCTCCGAGTGCTGCACCAACAGCCAGCACCTTCCTTACATTAAGCTGAACTATCACTGCAGGACGTGTTTGGCTTAAGGTCCAGTTGTGCTGTTTGTTGTGAAGGTGTAGTCTGGATTAACCGTTATTTACACACAGAAACAACCAAAATCATGAGTGTATCTGTAGCGTCCATACATTTGTGTGTTTGGTTTATATTTAAAGAGGCCCTCAACTTCTTTTGTTTATCTGTTTATACTTTGAGCTACAGGCTCCTATCTAGACTGACAAATAATCAGTGTTGGTTGTTGAGATTTAATGTTGTTTAATGATGAGATTTAAAAGTCAATGATTATCAAGTTACATATCTTCAGGATCATGAAAACATTTGCACTATTTGGAGTGGACTGCCAGGGCCTCAGTACATATACAATACAATAATTCTGAATTGTACCAAAAGAATTTAGTTGTGGTGAAATTTCGTGCTGCATTGGACTGATTCCTAAAGACTTGTAATCAGACTGAACCACTGTGAGGTCAAAGATTAGGTCTTTTCATAACTCACACATGTATATCAGTAGAGAAATACAGTATTTGTCCATTGTCCTGGATTTGTAAAAGAGTTCTCTTATGAGAGTGTGTGTGTGTGTGTGTGTGTGTGTGTGTGTGTGTGTGTGTGTGTGTGTGTGCGTGCGTGCACACGTTGAAGGACGATTTTCTGCTCCCTGCAGCCTGTTCTGCCCAAAAGAATAGCTGCTGCTGAAGGGATCAAGTGCCTTCAATAGAGGTCTAGAGCAGCAATTAATGCCTCAGTATTCAATGATACACTGTTTGAATGGGCCATTGAAACAGAGAATGAGAGTGAGTGAGAGAGAGAGAGAGAGAGAGAGAGAGAGAGAGAAAAGGGGGAGAGTGACAGAGAGTGAAAGAAAGAGAGAAAGATAGGAGAGACAGACAGAGAGGGGGAAAAGTGGGATAGAAGGACAGAGAGAGAGACAGAGGGACAGAAGGAGAGTGAAAGAAGAACAAGACGAAACAGAGAGAGAGGCTGATGGAAAGAAAGTGAGGGGGGGAGAGGGCAGAAAAAGAAAAAATAGCAAAAGGGAGAGAATGAGAAAGAGAGAGAGAGAGAGAGAGCGGGTAAAAGAGAAAGAGGGGTAAAGACAGACAGAGAGAGAGAGAAAGAGAGTGAGAAAAAATGAGTGAGACAGAGAGTTGCTTTTGACTAATTTGATAAGGCACCAACACAGTCACTGTCACAGTCCTTGAGAAACACACACACACACACACACACACACACACACACACACACTGCTCAGCACACTACTCCACGACTTCTGCAGTAACATCTTCTTCACCTGTTCGTGTTCTCTAATCAAAGAATTTGGGTTACAATCTCTGTACATGCCCAGCAACACTTCAAAGGGCTGTGGAAGCGTGACCTGCTGGATTTTATTTTTCATTTGAGGATGGGCTGTCTGCGGAGGAGAGGGCGGATAGGCCTGCGTTTCATCTCTCTTTTTGTCTCTTTTCCTTACTTGTCTTATCTGTTACACTCCACCACTATAACACACCAGCCCCAGCTACAGTAGCTCTGAGAATACACACACACTCTCTCTCTCTCGCTCTCTCTCTCACAGACACACGCTCATATAATGTTCATATCGTTGCTGTGGGAACAAAACCTCATACCTTCACAATGGTAACTTTACAGGAGAAGGAAAAAACCTACTTTATTTTAATGTAAGTGAATGGAACCAGAATTTTTCCCAAGTAATTTTGGATTGTTTCTTTTACTTCATTCATCATAAAATTTAGATACAATGTAAAGGAGTACAGGCATTTTCAAAATATGTCAAACACTGAAAAACAACAAAAATGGAGATACAAGGTTTTGGTCTGACAGCAGTGATATATTTCTTTTGTTATATAACTGTATATATGTATATATATATATATATATATATGTGTGTGTGTGTGTGTGTGTGTGTGTGTGTGTGTGTGTGTGTGTGTGTGAAACAATATTTCCCATACATATTATATATGAGTATATGTCAGTCCTATATGCGTATATTTATATACAACATTATATGCAATAAAATGGGTTAATTATTACTTAGTTTAATCCTAACCTTAATCTTAACCGTGGTAAGAAATAAGAATTGGTTTGGTCTTATTTCTTAAGTAATAAAACTTCACAAATTCAAGGTCATTTTGCTTTTCCTGACGTTGTGGGTTTTTCTGTTATTCTCCTATTAAGACGGGAAGGTTTGTCCTGAAAATGTATAAAAACAAACAAACACACATGCGCGCGTGCACACACACACACACACACACACACACACACACACACACACACGCTTTTGCACTATTAATCACGCTGTCCTAACTTGCACCAGAGCAATGAGTGGAGGAGGGAAAAAAGGAAACTCACACACTTTTGTGGAAACTCATAAATGATGCCTGAAGGTCACGGCTCTGTCTGCCTCACTTATTGTCGGCGTTTGGCTGAGCGATTCTGACACGCTCATACGCGTTATTGAACTAGAGCTTCTGCCTGCCGTCTTTGGTGTGGGGTGGTGGGGGCGTGTTATGTAGTGTCGCTTTTGCAGAAGAACATCAACAGCTCTTACTACATAATGTGTTTGTAGGACAAGGTTTTTATATATATATATATATATATATACATAGACAGATAGATAGATATATTGCTGCTGTCAAAACCAAAACCTCAAACCTTTAAAAATAGTAACTTTACAGGAGAAGGAACAAAACACAAGTCCAAAATTATATAAAATAATCTAAACGGTATATATAACAGTAGCTACGTTAGCCTCTTCTCTCTTGTGTGAATCTAAAGATGCGAGATTCATCTTGTCTATGTGACATGTGGCTGAACTCTTCCACACACAGAAAAAAACACTGTTCTGCTGCACTGCAGTGCTGGACAGTCGGCACACCATGAACAAAAGTCCAGCATACTGCAAAAACTGATGTGACAGATCTATCACAAGTGCGTCATCTCTTTCATTCTCATCATCAGATGCTCTAGGCCCATACAATACAGCCTTTATACCAGCGTTCACACAAATCCAAAATCCATACCATGCCAGATAAACGTGTCCCTCATTGAGAAACCTGATCTACACATGTACCTCATCACGTTTCACCTCTACTACATTACATTACACTCCTGTTCATCAGCACTGCTTCCCATATATGCACTACCAGAGAAGAAACTGGATACCTCTGACTGAACACATGCTTATAAGCTTGAATGCTTCAAATACCTAAGATAATTCTAAATAATGAAGGCGGAATTTATTTCAAAAGCAAAAATGTTAAAACGTAACTACTTACTAAATACAAGTGTTTTACAACACCTTCAGTTACTCAAGCCTGTTGGAAAAGCACCCCAGATTTAAATAAGCTTCATAGAGAACACAAGTGATTCCTTATGACACGACTTGAGAGAAAGACAAGTATGAGCAAAGTTGCATCAAGGAAAAGGGACGCTACTCTAAAGAACCTTAAATAGAAGATTTTCTAGCATAAAACAGATTTAACACACTTTGGCTACTGCATAAATGTAATTTCATAGTAACAATAGCCATGTTTCCATGCAGCCTAATAGTCCGTTAATAATTTGACTGATGGAATCAAATTATTCAAATGGAATAATCTAGTCCGAAAGACCAAAGACTAAAAGGTTACGGTGGGATGGGTGTCCAGCTTATGTGTCTACAATGTGGTAACATCTACAATAGGTGGTTTTCTATGCATGCATGTCATTGTGAGCATGTAAACAGAGATTTTCATCGCAGTGTTGAGTAGAGTGAGCAAAAACACCTAGTCTTAATCTGTAGTCGGAATGTACTCAATTGGATTGGCAAAAATCTTTGCATGTAAACACAGACACTGATGTGGAAAAGTGTGGAAAATGGAAAAAAGGACGTCCAAACCTTTGACTGTTTCTACACAAACATAGCAGGAGTTCATCTGAAAACCCAGGCGTCAGGTCAGTATCTAGTTCAGTGAGCTCCAAGCAACCGCAATGACATATATAGCCCAGCATGACAGATGGGCAGACAAATAAAAAGTTGTTGGACAGCCGGCTTGCTTCATCCCAGCAAAATTTACTATCGCTTCCTGTTAGGACTCGTCAGTATATGGCTAAAGCTCCTAAAGCCCAGCAGGTGTAGTGGAGCTCAGGAGCCAGGCTTCTCTCAATCCTACATAAAGCACCTCTGGACACCTCTACATCCACACCTATAAATTCCCAGAATGCTGTGTGAGGAGAATCACCCGTACCCCCCACCACCGCTCCCACTTTTCTCCTCACTTCACACGCTGTTTTCTTTATTCTGACAGTTACTGCAGGAGAGGGAGACCAGAAGAAAACCAGAGACAAACATAGAACTATGGTGGTGGAGCTGCACCAATCTGGGGGAAGTTCTCCTGTGAGAAAGCCAGAAGAGAGCGGGGTCACAGAAAGTGAAGGTGTCATTTATTTACCCTTGAGGCACTCCTTAAGTTGTGAGGACAGCTAAACAAATGATCAGTTCTCTGATCAGACAGAGGTGAAATAAATGAAACGGTGGGCGTGGCTTACAGGTACGCTTTGAACAGAGCCTGAGGAACGCAGTCGAGGAAGCTTGTATTAGCACAAAGGGCAGGGTCAGGAACAAAGTGGACTCTCACACACAGACAAAAATCAAAAACCAAGAATGAGAAACATTTCTGGCAATTTCACTGGCTTCCATGGGCTGCAAATTAACTAAAGGAATGTTGTGCAGTACTGGAAGTTGGATTCCACCGTTTTTTTCAAGCTTTCTGCATAATTAAATGGTACAAGTGTAAAGTCATTCAGGTTAGTTTGATGTGAAAAGCGCCGTAGAAGAACTCGCCGAGTCGGAATGGTTTCATAGTGGTTGTGACAGGAACCATACATCTAAAATGTGTAATGATTCTAAAAGCTCCCTCACACAAAGTCATTACACAAAATGCTTATGAATTGTAACGCGGAGCGATGAGGTGGACGCATGTGCGGAGGTAAGCAACTTTTATTAAGGGCAAATCCAGGGTCGTGGTCAAAACGGTCCAGGGTCAAAGAGCCAATACGAACAGATCAGGGTTCAGACATGACAAACTATAGACAGATTCAAACAGGGCAAGGACATAAAACAAAGACCGATACATTAATATAAAGACCGGCAAACACAGGGCTTAAATAGCAAAGGGTAACGAGGGACAGGTGAACACAATCAGGGGCGGAGCATCCAAACAGGGGGCAGGACTTAAACCAAAACAAACGCACATGGACAAACCAAAACAAAAAGGCACATGAAGTGGGAGGAGCCAATCGTGACATGAATACATTGTCTCACATCTGAGACACTGTATTATGATGGTTTTGATATAAGTTTTTAGCCTAAAAAGACTTTTTAAAAAATTCTATTTATGGCAGCGTAGTACCTGTAGAGTGTTGTAAGTCAAAACATTCTCCCAAACAACTTAATCTTTCCGACGTCACACTATTTTACCAGCCCTGCTGGTGACATCTCATATAAATATAAATAATGCATGGCCACGCCTTATTAACATGTGGAAACAAGATCTAAATGCATGGAAAAGACTGTAAGACTGTAAGGTGTGGAAATGAGATACTTCAGTTGTGGTCACACGATCATGCCTTACTAAGTCGTGGCCATGCATTAGGATCTCGTTCCCATGCCTTACTAAGTTGTGGCCATTGTTGTCAATTGTTTTATTTTGGTTTATTTTCTATTTTTCTGCTCTTTATCCTTTGGTTTAGTTGATAGTCACTGTTAAACAGAAAGCTGAAGGGTTGTTTTTGGGACGTCTGTTTATGCCCTTTTCTTGTGGTTTGAACAACAACAGCATTTCATGACACTTGCCGGAGCAGAGCACCGGGTTTACCACATCAACTCTGCTTGTTTTAAGACAGGATTCCAATGTCTCACTCCGTTCTGTATGATGCTCTTAGGGTGGTGCATTAGGATCCCCTTCCCATGATTGACTAAGTTGTGGCCACGACTTAATTATCTTGTTCCCAAGCATTACGAAGTTGTAGCCACACATTGTTTTTACTTATACAGGATGTCACATTAAAGCACCCTGAATGTCTTTCTTCACAACTAAATTGAAACCACTGAAAAAGAAATGAACAAAACCAACAACAAAAAAGTGGTGAAACTGCCTGTCAGAAAATTTAGGGATTGCTTTCTTTCTTTGGAAATTTTCTCAGTAATATTTGATTTTCACTGTTACTTTCACATTAAATATGAATAGGTATGTTAAGTTATTGCAAACTGACCAAAAAAAGATGCTCATTTATCAAAAGATATCAAGAAGCTAGGTGTTCCCAAACTTTCAGTCCGTCTATTTTCACAGAAGCCTTAATGACACAAATGTGAAGATCTCTAATGAAGATGTTTTAATTGGAGCTGGGCCTGGATGTGGGTCTTTCCCGCTAGTGGAGCGTCCTGTTAAATGTATGGCGGTGGGCCAGCGGCGTGCAGCACCCGTCTCCTCAACATCCCCAGCCGGCACAAAGATGACAGCCGCCCAGTCAGGCTGACTGGACAACATGTGTCTTCATTAATTTAATTAGGCTGTAGTAGCAGCCAGTCTGCCACCTCTCCTGGCCATTTTCTCACTCTTTCATTTTTTCAACTGTTTCCTCTGCCGGAGAGGAGGGCTGCGACAAGTAGTTGACAAAGTGTACAACTTCGATTTGACGTGGATCATCACTGGGGCACTGTTTATTTAAAAAAACCCTCTGCAGTGCTCCATAACAGTCATGTCTAGAATGATGCACGTGATGTGTTACAGCAAATTACAGAATATTACAGAAGCTAGTCGGCAACATGACTTATTTTGTTGCATCGCAAAAGACATGCTTTGAATAACGGTGCCATCTAAGGGAAAGGAATTGAGGACAATTAACCAAAATTGTCACTGTTGTAGTAAAATGTCATAACTTTATAGGAGAAAACTGTTCTTAACATATCTGTAAAACCTTAAAACTTGCTTTTTACATTAAATCACTTTCTATATTATATCTATGAGAATCCTTGAACACTTTTATTATAAGACATTATAATGCATTCATAAGGAATTTTGAACATAGCTATAAATATTTTAAAAAATACATTACACTTTATAGTCAGGTTTATTATTCATTATGAATTGTTCATGTAATGCTTTATAATGCTTTGGGACAGTCATGGGCTGGAGGTTAGGGAACCAGCCTCGTGACCTGAAGGTCGCCGGTTCGATCCCCAGAGCCGACAGCACATGACTGAGGTGTCCTTGAGCAAGACACCCAACCCCCAACTGCTCCCCGGGCACTGCGGATTGGGCTGCCCACCGCTCCGGGCAAGTGTGCTCACTGCCCCCTAGTGTGTGTGTGTGCTCACCAGAGTGTATGTGGTGTTTCACTTCATGGATGGGTTAAACACGGAGGTGAAATTTCCCCGTTGTGGGACTAATAAAGGTCAGTTAATCTGTAAGAAGTGTTACTGTCAGTGCCAAAGAAACTCCAGCCTTGTACTAATAGTGGTAGACGTGTTATTATAACTCCAAAGAACTCTATAAGAACTGGTTGTAGGTTGTTTGCATTATCCTATTGACTGAAATAGCTGAAATTGTACTATAGTGTAAACTATAATATAAAATATAATCTATATCTCTAATAACAAGTATACAAATTATGCCAATTTATATTAAAATTCTCCCATTCCAGATCAATATAATTCACAAGTTTTTAAAATATATCATAACATGGCTCTGCATATGTTTATAGACATCATAAAGCATTATGTAAGCTGGGACTTTGGAGTTTCTTTGGCAACAACGATATAACACATTATGAACACTACTTATAAAGCATTATTATAGCAACAATTCATAATACACATTGCACCGTAATAACTTTTTATAGATGTGTAAAGCAGTGTTTATATGCTGTATGCATGCATTTTAGGTGTTAAAGTGTTTATAGATTCTTGTAGGCGTAGTATTCTTAGCTGATCCACTCATTAAAAAAAATGTTAACACAACATAAAGTGTAATTGGCATTTTATCTCAAAAAAAAAAGTTTTGATAGTCACAATATGCAAACCATAGATGGAATTTCACAATGACATGTCAAAAAAATACAAATATTTAAAACGAATGCTTCTATAAGACACCTGCTACTAATGAAATCAGTCAACTAATGGAGCAAGGACAGTGTCACTGATGTGAAGCACTGCTATTTGACTGTTAAATGTGAGTTCCCCTTGGGAAGAATCTTTTGCCTGCTAAATGTGACTGAGTGAGTTAAAAGCCAGGTCCATGAGGTGCTTTGCCTATTTTAAAAATAAGTTGATAGGTTAACAATAATAAGATGCAACAGGTTTGGATTTACGGCCTGAACAGCACCTCTCTGAGATGTGCTGTAATAATAATAATAATAATAATAATAATAATCATTATATTTACATAATGTTACATTCATATAGTGCCTTTCACAAACCCAAGGTCACTTTACACTTTGCAAAAATAAACACTAAATAAACTAAGCAGTGGAGGACGAAGAAAAATATGCATTAAAGAGAAAAGTCTTTAAGTCAGATTGTACTGTTGGTGTACTGATACACTTTCTATCTACATTAAAATCCAACCCACAAATACAAAAAACCCCAATTCCAAAAAAAGTTGGGATGCTGTATAAAATGTAAAAAAATGTAAATTAAAACAGAGTGCAATGATTTGCAAACCTCATTGAATCTCATAGACCGTCTGCCTTGTCCTTGAGTACACTTGAGATATTATGTACTGTAGATGATGGGATATCCAAAGTCTTCGCAATTTTACGTTGAAGAACATTTTTCTGACAATTTTTAGACACAGTTTTTCACAGATTGGTGTAGCTCTGCCCATCTTTGCTTCTGAGAGACTCTGCCTCACTAAAATGCTCTTTTTAAAACCCATCATGTGAGTTAGTTTCACATTGCTCCTCCAGCTGTACCACTTACTTTTCCAGCCTTTTGTTGCCCCTGTCTCAACTTTTTTTGAGGTGTGTTGCTGCCATCAAGTTCTAAATTAGTTCATATTTTTCATGTAATGGTAAAATGTCTTATGACATCTGATATGTGTTCTATGTGCTATTGTCAATAAATATGGGTCTATGGGATTTGCATATCATTGCATTTTGTTTTTATTTACATTCATTCACACTTTACACAGCATCCCAACTTTTTTGGAATTGCGGTTGTATATTAGTTGTGCGCTGTAATAGACAACTCAGCATGAAAACATCATTACAGTGGATCAAGAGTCCCTGCATGCGCAAACAAACAAACACACACACACACACACACACACACACACACACACACACACACACACACACACACACACACTAAACTTGTATGCCAGTGGCTGCTGTCAGAGGGATTAGTTGTAAGTAGTTGTGCTCTTTTCATTGGCTGTGCCTATGGGCTGCAGGCTTGTTCTCTGGCCTGTTGTGGACAGCTTCTTCACTATCAGAAAATAAGATCAGCACACTCGCCTACAGCCGCCACACACGCATCCACACAGCGGTGAGGAGAAATGTTTTTTTAAGGGCATCTCTGGGGCACACACGCATACACACTCTCACACACATACACACACATGTACACACACACACACACACACACACACACACACACACACAAAGTCCCCCGCTATCACCAGTTAATGGTTCCTCCACAGCCTCACCACACTTTTCCAGTCAATACCTCCTCTACAATCTCACTGCTAGGACTCCACAGTAAGGCCTCTGGAGAGAGAGGAGACCGTTTAGGCAGGAGTGTGACTCTATAGTAAGCCATGCTTAGCACGCCACAGTCCTCGCCCCTGCAGGTTGCTGTGAGAATCCCCTTGTTGGTGAGGCTTAGGTTAAGCAGGGCCTGGCCAGGGGGTGTTTTACATGGCCAGCATCCCAACCGGGGGGCTAGTAGTGGGGAGGTTTAGCTGTGGATCAGTTGCCCTGTCCATTTTCTGCCCGCAAATACTATCTGTAAGAGCTACTGTTGCAAGGTTGGACAAACTTTACATAAATATTCATTTCAATCTAATAAGAACAACTAAAAACTAAGAACAACTATGACACAACTTTTATTTATTTTTTTTTTCAATGTATTAAATTCAACAAATAAAAAAACACAACAACTGTGCGCTACAATTGTTAGACAAATGCCATGTTCACTTATTTTCACTTAGAATCAACAAAACCAGACGTGTTCAAAAGTTTGCATACGACTGCAGTTTCTCACTCTGCCTCACAGCTAGGGCGAGCATCTGTATGTCAATAATATCCAAACGTTATAGAGACTTTGTGTGGCTTACATGTTTGTCATTGAGATCTGAAGATTTATGAGTCTTTTAGGTTCTCTCCATCATGGGCTCGTATACATTTGTCTACTAGGCGACAAACAGAATCTGGGTCTGTTGGACTGAGCCAAGCATATAAGCATATCCATCCATCCATCCATCCATTTTCTAAGCCGCTTCTCCGTCAGGGTCGCGGGGGGGTGCTGGAGCCTATCCCAGCAGTCTTCGGGCGAAAGGCAGGATACACCCTGGATGGGTCGCCAGTCCTTCGCAGGGCCATATAAGCATATATGAAATGAAAATAAAAATAAAACTGATGCTATAGCAGCTTTAGAGGGCAACGTGTGAGTGATGCTTATTTGAGCTGCGCCTGTTGTCAGTTAGGAGCTACTACGTATCCATAGTTAGGATGCTAATCAGCCAATTAGCCAAAAAAGATTAAACTGTTATGCAGAATTATTTACATGTCAATCATCAGATGATTGTGACGAGCCTACATTGACACTGTGCAGCTTGACTTTATTGATACAGCTTGAGGCAATATACTGATGTGCGTTTTGTTTATGTAGTATCGTTGGTGTATTTAAAGAAAATGTTACTAGACATTTTATAACTACAGCTGATGGTGTTAGCTAACTCCAGGTAACTCTAACTACCAACTGTGGCCTAATAACCAGATATTGTCACTAAAAATCTTGATTACATGACAAAATAAATCTATTCGATTTATCTCCAGTGTGAGCTTTCCCAGACCTGCACAACAAAATGATTTAAAAATAAAGAGAACACTCTTCTTTTAGTTATTTTGGCCAAATTTATGTTGTGTACCACAATTTCTTGAAATGTTTAAGGGATTTTTTGCCAGACTTCTACTGTTCAGCTTGCAAAAGCAGCTTCAAAAGAATACAGTTCTATGCAAAAGTTTAAGCATCCCTGGTCAAATGATGTTATGTTGATTTTCTAAGTAAAACAAAATGTTCTGCATATTTTAATGCATAATTTCTGTTCAGTTGCTGAATTTAATATTTTATAAAATAAAATAAAATATTACAAAATAAATAAAACACAAAATGTAACAAAATGTTTTATATGTTATGTTTTTTTCCAATATATTAAACCCAAATAAACAGAAATTGTGCACTAACATTTGCACATATAGTTCTATACTTATATGTGTAACATATTTTCACTTAGAAAGTCAGTAAAATGTGTGACCTAACTGGGGGTGTTCAAACTTTTGGATGTGGCTGTATTTGTGGGAAAAGCATGGACAGAGCAACCCTGAGCAGCGCTGAAGTAGCCAGGGAGGACAGCAACCCCTGAGTGGAAGAACAGCCTGGACCTGTCTGTCTATCTATCCATCTGAGTGAGAGGTCAGGTTCACCTGTCTGTCTGAAGGTCTCTCAAGTGCCTGTCCCTGTGTTCTCATCAATGTGTTTGTCTGCTTCTCAGTCTACCTGTCTGTTAGCATAGATTGAACAATTGACCATCTGATTACACCAGAGTATTCTGGAGTGGTGACTGCATTTAAGGGCTACAGGGAACTTTAATGACCTTCACCAAAGTACAGAAGAAGCGTGTCTTCAGTTAGAGGTAGCGAGTGAGTGAGTGGAGTGAATGGCGTAAATCTTTATAAACCAATCTGTGCTCGTTCACACTGGCTAGAGACCCATAGCTACTACATTTCTCACAATACGTGTGAGACAAATCAATAAATCTCAATGCATTACAGTGCTGTAGTTGGTCAATGAGGGTTAAAGGGGCCTAAGACTGGGATTTAGTATGTTATTTGACATGTTATGTAGTGTTTTTTAGTACAGATTTGGATTCCTTCCACCTCATTGGTGTGTTTGTCCATCACTACAATACCCATAATGCATTGCACATATACAGTCATATGCTATATTTTGGCCACACCTGTCACAATCCACGTTTTCTAAGCGGACTTAAGTACATATGTTCTACAGAGAACACGTTTCTACTTGGTATGTGCAAAATGTTATGGCATATTTTATATTTAAATTTTAATATAAATTGGGTGCTAAAACTTACAGAAAAATCCATAATTAATTTTGATCCCTGTAAATGTGTTTTGTTCATTTAGAAACTCAACAAAAAATGTCATTTGACCAAGAGTACTCAAACTTTTGCATCTGACTGTACGCCACACAGCCACTGGGAATCTCCGCTACACAATTAGAAATCAAAGTTCTGTGCAGGTACGTTTTTCGTTCATCAAGGTACAAACAATGTAAATGTTCCCTCAAAGGTACAGCAGTGGTTTTAAGGTCCGATTGTGTTCCTTAAATAAGTTTTTCCAGGTGAAAAATATGTTTTAAAAAAATGTTTTAAAACAGAACAGTAAAATAAAAGCCTGGAGGCGAGACAGGGTGTGTGGAGTCAGTACAGCTTAGAAAATATAATTATGGTTCAGTTATGTTCCCTGACTCAAGGTACTGAGATGCACCCTTGAGAGTCCCACCCCAGTGATAAGATGTGCTCTGCCCCAGTGACAGTTTACTACCTTATTTTTCTGAAAGCGCACAGTGACAAAGAAATGCAGTGATACAGAGGCTAATACATATAAACATGATATCTGACTTCTTAGCAATAACATTAGATATGTGGCTGCCTGGGCCCAGGCCCATTTCTTATTTTTACCCCTACCCCTTGTTTTTGAGTGACATCTTGCCCCTTGGAACTCAGTTACAGGGAAGTAGCTGAAATCTTCCCTCTGAAATGGGAGCTTCAAATAAAAGAGCATCACTTCATTAACAGCTACTGGCGCTGTCCTGTAGGCGACCCTGCCCGTCTGCAGTGACAGCAGAGGAGGGGAAAGTTCAGCTCCTCACTGCTGGGCTTTTGTTACATTTAGGGATGTCAGCTGAAGTCAGATATCCACCAGCTTCTCACCTAGCTCACTAATTTTCCCGTTCCACCTTAAATGTTGCAGCAGTTACATTCTGGAGCTTCAGGCATGAGAACTGCTGGGCTATTTAAGGTGGAATGAGAAATTTAGTGAGCTAGCTACCAAAGTATTAGTATACTATTAGTGATTGTTTATGCTTGTTATGAAGAAAAGGACCATAATACACTGAAATGACATTAAACTAAGATAATACGATTATTATCATTATAATTTTTAACCGAACACTTGTTCGGTTTTTGTTTTTTTCTCACAACACTCTGTTTGGAGGGCCATGTAGCCCCAACACATTGCCTTACCCCTCCATCTCAACAAAAATTGGTACACCCTGTGCCTAGATGTGAACATGCAAAACAGAGGGCTAAGGGCTGATTGGTAGGGGTGAGTGATGAAATGGGATTGGGCCCTTCTGTATTAGTGAGCTAGAAAAAAAAACATTTTAAATAACACAAGATTTTCAAGATCATCTGAAAATCTCACTCTAGAGGCTACTGCTGGAGGCAAGTAGGCAGGCTCACACTAGATGTAGTGCTGGATACATTTTACACACTGGCCTTTCATAGCTACTGCTATCAATAGCCGTTATGAAGGTACCTTATCCAAATTAGCTGATGTCTAGGAATGGCTATGAGCAAACAGACACTTATCGTAGAATCGACACAGCTCTGAAGAACGAATGAGGATGCTCAGGATTAACACCCTGTCTGTGGACTTCATGATGAGCGACAAAGAGAGGACGACCCCCCTGTTATTTTTATCATGTTATGAAGCATTCGCTCAGTGTGAGTTCAAGCCTGAGATGCTCAGCGGGACACGGGACAGCGAGCGCCAAGGGCACCTCAACCTCCTCAAACAAACAGTAAGACAAATGAAATGCTGCTGATCCACTTTTGCGCGCTCGTAAGACGCCACGCTGTTATAATCCGTTTGAGACAAGCAGGGACGGACATCCACAGGGGAGGATCTGTCCCATGGGCCGCTGCTATCTGGGTCCCAACGCGCCCTGATCCACGACCATGAAACTCACTCAAGCACATCTGACTTAAATGGGACGGCAGCACGAAACTCCACTCTTCCGAACAGCTTTTCAGGGTTAGACAGCTGAGATTCAATCACAGCCACGCCATTTGGATCGGTTTCAAGAGAAAGAAAAAGGAAAGGGCCGGGTTTGGAGGGGGGAAAGAAAACCTACTTGCGGAGTTACGTATTCCTCCATTTATGAGCTTTCTGAATGTCTTTTCGACTGCTGTTTTTCTGAAACGGCGATGGGAAGCAAAACTCATATGAGCACTAAAATAAGATCCATCGCAAAACAAATGCCAGCAGCGGGGCCAAAATAGATTCTGACAAGTGCATTAGCATAAAAAGAGACGGCTCAACGTGACATGGTAAATGAATCAGAGTGGAAACACAAGCAGCCAGACGCTCGCGCTTGTTCTGGGAAGCGGAGATACATCATGTGGCGCTCTGATCCAAGCATGTTCGGAATTGGATTGAATGTTGGTGAGGGGTGGCGGAATGTGAGAGAGAGTCAGTGAGAGAAAAAAAGAGAGAATGAGACAATGACAGAGAAAGACAGATAGTAAGAGAGGGAAAGTAAGAATGGGAAAAATGGGAGAGAGAGAGAGAGAGAGAGAGACAGAGACAGAAAGGGAGAGAGAAAGATTGAGGAGGCATTAGAGGAAGTGAGAATATAAGGGAGAGAGAATGAGAGAGGAAG
>NC_051231.1:5295000-5372500 GCF_015220715.1 Pygocentrus nattereri | reverse complement strand
ACCGGTTGGATTGTGTGAGATGGCCAGTCTCTTATAATCATGTAGTGACTTTTCTTAGTCTTAGAAAAAAAAAGAAACTGCCCCAAACTGGACACTGGATCGGATGTACATATAAGCGTAGGCAAAGGACTAAATGTGCTGCAATATGTACTCATAATGCATCTGAAACTAATGTACTAACACTGCAGCTTATACAAACTGCATGTAGCCCAGTCTACAACCTGCTCACTCAAGAGATGCAGGGTTTAAAAGAGGGAGTGAAATAATGGAGCTGTCAACAAGCTGGAGACAAAAGAGAATATTAAATTTCAGTGATGGAGAGATAGTGGTGTACAGTCATATTTCCCACATAGCACGGATAGTGGGCCACTGTTGACATCCTGTTGGCAAAGCTGGAAGCCCACTTGATTTTTGCTCAGCATTTAATGGGTGGCCCACTGGTGGTTAAGCACAGTATTAGACAAAATCCCACTTTTGAGCACTTATTTTCCACTCTCAGTCCAATCATTCCCTATTATTTTTCCTTCCTTAATTTCTTTGGTCACCCTATCCTTCAGCTGTAACTAATCTAGCACAGTCTCAGCAACAAAATGACTTTATATCAGGCCTAGTTTTTTTTAGTATTCTTTTAATTGCTTGTAACATTTGTTTTCATTTGCCAAAATAAAAGTCTCTGTGCATTTAACATCTGTTTGAGGTGATCAAGAACTAGCTGTGTGCAGGACAGTAATCTGTGTGGTCTGGGTGGACAGGCACAGTCAGAAAGGTGCTGACCTTATCAAGCTAGCAGGCTGATGTATGCTTTCTATCTGGGTTTCCACTCTCACATTTTCATTACAAACTGTTAGCTAACTCTCTTTCTCTATTTCATACCTAGATGCCACACTGAGTCCAGCTAGGCACATCAATGGTGCCACCGTTTTGGGGCGGACAACGTCACCACTGGACTGCATTCAGTACCATTTCAGAGCGGCAGTTTAAGAAAGAAACTGTCCAAAATTACACTATTATAGTGATCCACGCTCATATAAAGTGCTGGCAAACGCCAATGTTTGTCACACCTTTGTAGGGGGGTGAGCGGTACGGTACTTAGTCTTAGAAAAGAAAAGAAACTGCCCCAAAGCCAAAAAGAAAAAATAAAAGAGGGCCAAGAAAAGAAATTACCTCAAAAAACAAAAAGAGAGTAATTGCCCCCAAATTACTCACAACAAAAAATCAACCAAAAAATCCAAGCCACACCAAAGGTGTTTGCTGAAGGACCAAACACGTGAAGGAAAGTCTGCCAACCGTCATAATTACGGTGGCAGCGTCTTTGTATTTTCGATTTTGTTTGTTTCACCTTTCAGCTGAGCCTTTGTTGGAGCATGCCGTCCGTGGCGTCCTCTTTGTTTGTCGTTTGTTCCCGTGCTTTTTTCCGCCTTCCTTGAGGTGCTTTGACCCTCACCACTTGCACAGTGGTAGTGCCGTGGACCGTTGACCATAACAGCGACGGTTCGAACCTCGGTCCGGGCGCCTCGTCAGTGGCGACGGCAACTGCATATTCCATTGCCCCTTATATCCTGTTACCTTTTTGTTGTTGCTGGGTTTCAGTTCTGCACTTGGGTCCCTTAAAAGGGTATACCTTAACACAGACTGCACGCTCATCACGCCATATTTTGTGCCACATCGTCTCTCTAACTGCCGTGTCTGCTGCCATTATTAAAGAAAGTCTCTCAACAACACATCTTTTGAGACCCTAATGTGAATTTATGGCTGCTGTGATGCCGTGTGTTGCTCAAAATGTAATAAGAGTGGAATTTGTAGTTAGCCACACGTGTAATGTCTCCAGCGACCCTCCCACGTTTTGCATGGCCCTACCTCAAATGCATATGCATGAAGTAGAGAAGCGCGTTTTGCATTTAACCATGCACATGGCCCATTAACATGCATCTAAATTGCACCTGAAACTTGTATAAAAGGCTTAGTACATCAGGCCTGGTGTCTTTTCCTCGTTGACTCGCCCATGATTATATCACGGCTGTTAATTTAGAATCCTGAAGGAGAGCGGAGAAGAGAGGCATGTCAAAAGGTCATTGACTTTGCTCTTTAGCTTTTCAGAATAACTCCATAATAACGAACCTTGTGCTTATAATCATTGCAAAAAACAAAAGCATAAGATGTAGACAGAACAGCCAGTGTTGATTCATTCAGCCCTAAATGGTGAGAACTGCTTGTACCTTTTCACTCCTCTCTGCAGCTAGCTGGCCGCCATTGCTGATCGCTAGTTTTTTTTTTTTTCGGTCTTCTATTCGTCTCACCTCTGAAATCAATTCAGCAGGGAGGATTTCCCCTCATTACTCCCTGGAGCAGTGGGAGCACAGCCCCCTATTCCACCGACCTGGCCACAGCGGAACCAAGGGGCTTAGTGGGGATGGAGCCAGACTGTGTGATCACTGTGTGTTGTGGGCGTGGAAGGAAAGCAGACATAATAAGAAAGCAGAGAAGTAGAAATGATGCAGGTACAGGACAGAGATATACCACACCGCACAGTGAAGAGCGCAAAATAAAAAGAGCAATCTTGTGAGAAGTTTGAAAAGAGGGAAAGGGCGAGAGAGCTTGAATCAAAAGTGTCGTTAAGCAGGTCGTAGGCCTGATACCTCAGCAGGATGGGTAAGGACGTGCAGCATCCTACCAGCAGATGCTGCTGTGCAGCAGCCAGGCAAACAACGCTACAATGAGTGTGTGTGTGTGTGTGTGTGTGTGAGACTGGCTTTTTCACCGGTTGTTTACGTGTGCATACCTTCGGGATACAGTTATGCCAAAGTGTACAATTTCTAACAGGCTGCATGTTAGTCCCATGAGACCACCCCTTTCAGACTATGTTTCACCCTGTAATTTTATTGGACGCGGCAACTAACAGCAGCAACGACCTTGACAGAAAGCTTTCTGGGCATATTTCACTTCCTCCTTTAATATGTGCAGCACCCCATTAACTGGCCTCTCAAACACACTCTCGCACAGAGGAAAAAGCCAAACGCAGTCACGGCATCACATTTTCCAGTAATAAACGCCCTTAAGAGTCATGTTACATATCACGGCTCATATCTGTTTTGCAGGCCTGTGTTTCAGTGTGAAGTCTATTGAGGGTGCAGCTTGCTGTGTCTGCAAAATATGGTTTGTATAAATGGATGTGTTTATTTTTTTGGGCTTCAAACTTTTGCAAATTCTGGTATGTTTTAAGTAGGCGCAAAGTTTCAGCCACTGAACATCGTCAAAGTGGCACTTTCAGTTTTTGGGCAACAGTGGGGAAAAAAGCCCCCAAAAATTAGAAAGGCCTATAATTAAAGGCCAAAATCTAACACTTCAATCATTTTAATGGTGATGAAAACTAGAAACGGTGATTAAAAATGCCATGTTTTGCCCTCTGCTCTGCTGCGCTGGTGAGTGCAGGTGTTTTCAGACAGTTACCAGCAGCCACACCTGAACTAGGAACGTGTATTCTGATCAGTCTCTAGTATAAGAGGTCACGGACGAACGTCCAGTGAATCACGAGCAAGGAAAAACTAGGGCTGAAAGATTAATTGTTTTTATATTGAAATCGCAGTGTTCAAAGGCAAGAGCTTAAAAAAAGACGGTTCATTGGTTAAGACAATGATTCTACATAGAACCATTAACACTTTTTTGCTTGGTAAAATGGTTCTTTGAGTAAATGGATATGGGTAAATGTCAGGGTTCAAAAAGGCTGCTGCTACTGTTTTAACTACGCAACATGCTTTTATGAAAGTGCATGCCTATATGTGTGTGCGCGTTTGTTTATTGTCTTGTACAGAGGACGTTATGTAGGAGGTTTTTAAAATGAGAAAAACCCAAGGACATTACAGCACAGCGCACAGAGCTGATGCCAGTGTGCCAGCGAAGCTCAAGGTGTCAATCCATCTGCTCTGCTTAATGTCATTAACTGGCTCTCCAAGGCCTGAAGCCTCACAAACAAAAGTTGCTTTCAGTGTCAGCTTCCAGAAAAAAAGGGAGAAAAAAGTCAGGCTATCCCATTCTTTCCTGTGTGTTTTTCCCCTCAAAGAAAAGAAGCCCAGTATGTTGAACAGGATGAATAATACACAAAGCAAAAGCTTTAACCAAGTACATCCCTTTCCTCCTCCACAGCCCAAAAAAGAAAGAAACAAAGTTGACACCACTTTTTCTCCCTCCGGCACAGACACATTATCTCTCTTTCTTCTTCTCTCACCCACTGTGTGTACGTCGTCTCTCTCAGCGGTGCCTCTCTCTCTCTCTCCCTTTAGTGAGCTTCCATTTTTGGTCTCCCACTATCCACTACCCTCATCATATATGTCTGTCTCTCTCTCTCTTCCCCTCTTTCTCTCTCTCTACGTCTCTCGATTTCTTTCTTTTCTTTCTCACGCTGTAGGCAGGGAATATTTCCATATATTTCCATTCTAAACGAGGAAGGACTCTCCCTCAGGCAACCGTTTCTCTCTCTCCGACTCTCTCTCACTCACGCTCCTCATCTTTCCTCCGCTCTCTCCTTTTTTGTGATGATGCCACGCAGGTTTAACTCCAGCTGTTGATAAAACAATGCCAGTGCGTCCCGGGAGCAGGTGACGGCACCAATTACTCTGCAATTACCTGGGTAATTATGCAAACGCAGGACCCGTAAGGGGGGGAGTGGGGGATGTATGTGTGTGTGTGTGTAGCAGGGAATCTGCACAGAGAGAAAAAAAAAGCAGGAGGACAAAGCTTATGGCCGCCTCCAGCGCTCTCCATGTCCCTGGGCCAGCGCTCTCCGGTGCCCAGTGCGCTAAAATGCTACTAATGAGAGCGGTGAGTTGGTAATGGGGGAGTAGAGGGAGAATTACAGAGTCACTTCATCAGCTGCCAAACAGCTGGCGAGTGAGAGGAAAGGGAGGAGATACATCTTTATGCTACGGCTTTCGGATCTCTACTCGCGCAACTCAACGTGAGGACACTGAAATGTCTGCAACAGTGGACATGCCAGCTGTAGATGTTCGCCCAGCTTTGTGTTTCTAGGCATGCTGTGATCCAGCAAGCATCAGCTCATTAGGTTGTGTTCTACACTGAAAAACTGACCTCAGATCAGCATAAAGGGTCAATCTCTGCCATGGCTCTTTAATCTGGAGTAAACCAGATAACACCTTCAAGTAATATCTGTTAACATCACCGCAGCCTCTTTCTCAATGACCCTACCTGAGTTTCTTCCAGCAGAACAGAAGAAATGCACACATTTAAAATTATAATCTAATAAAGTATTTTGCCCTGAAAGCTGCATCTCAGATTTACTGGGACGCTGACTCTGTGTGTGTAATGTTGCAACTCTGTGTTGAGCTGCTAGTGAGCAATTCCAAAAACTAGACTGCTGATTGGCTGTCAGATTACATTTGGAAAGTGTGTGTGTGTGTGTGTGTGTGTGTGTGTGTGTGTTTTACATCAAATTACTCTTTTCTTGACTTAAAATCTATAAATAATGATGTTTTCTTTGAAAATATTGATTGGTATCGTGAAATAATGATTAATATTCTCATAATATGGACTTATTGTGTTGATATGTGTGTCATAGAATGACTTAGTGTCTTATAATGATGACTTCTTATAGGTCCACATTATTTGAAAAATTCAAAATATTAGCTTACTGTGTCAAAAAACACTTTCATTTATCTGAAAATGATCACCTGAAATATAAACACTTATTATTTTGACATAGCTTCTAAGCATCATGCAAAATTAAGTAATTTAAATAGTTTTTCCCTGTAACTTGCATCTCAGATGAACTAGGATGCAGTTGGGTATCTGTGTGTGAAATGTTATGACCCTGCGTTGAGCTGCTAGTGAGCAATGATGGGTGAATGTGGAGGGGTGAGAACCCCTTGTTGTGAAAACAATTCACATGTCTCCACCTCTCCAGATAAAATGAGAAAGCGCAAGATAAAATGAACAGCACAACTTCAGCTTTCTTGACATCAAAAATTGTGCTGATTTAAAAGCCTTAAAATCCAGTTTCCTGGACGGAGATTAAGCCTAATCTTTGATAAGGTGTAACATCAATAGTGAAAATCACTGAAAAGTTATAATAATCTAGGTTTAGGAGTAACTTTGCTGCCTAAAATGCACTTTTATACTAACCTTAAGGCCACTGCATGCAGTGAGAGTGCTGATAAACATCAACATCATTATATCTACTCATATAAATCTAATTTTATTTTTACATTTTTTTTTAAAATGTTTTAAAAACTTTACGCAATTTATCACACTTGGTATCGCTTTATTACCTCTTCACAAACTGGCTGTTCTTGAGCTGAGTGATACGAGGTAAAAGACTAGGATTGTAACGTTAGCTGAAGTAATGTACCACTAGCATTTTGTTGTCAGAAGAAAACCTTGTATTTCCAAAATGGTAACTTTACAGGAGAAGGAAAAAACACACTTTACTTTTACTGTATAATTAATTTTTTAATTAAAATAATTTTGGGCCATTTCTGTTGGTCCATTCATCAAGAAACGACAAGGTTTTATTCCGACAGCAGTGATTTCTTTTTTATCTAAAACTGCATTGTGGTGCAAATTTCAAGCCATGTATGATCTGCTATGGCGCTCTGTGGTCTCATCATGGCTTAAATTTAACACATTAATGTCAAAGTCCCAGGCGGCTTGCTGTGAAGGGAGAGAAGTTAAGCAGTGCTCAGACTTGCTGAGTGTTTATGCAGAATGCAGGAAAGTTCCAAATCTTTTAATGCAGTGCAGCATTGAGCGTGTGGTGGCCTTTAACCTCAACCCAAAAGCTTTACCTAACACTAACCCTGACACTCTCTAACATTAATCTTAACCCCAGTTACAAACCGAAATCTAATCCTCACTTTGCTTCGGAACCTAATCTTGTATTTATATTATAACAGTGGACAGACTCTGCATTCCATATCTTTTTCCAGATGTTTATCTTTCTGGAAATATGATGCTGAATGCTCACAGTCCAGTCACTCTTCTTAGCTCCAGTTTTAGCCTGACCTCGTCCACTAGGCCTTGCCAACTGAGAACTGAGAAGTGTTCAAAGCACCTTGTAAGACAGCATAGTGTCCACCACTGGGCAGAAATGCCACTGTTTAGTAGTAATGCTATCACCATGGCAACGCTTATACAGCTGCATGCCGTCATTAGAGGCCTATTATCGCTGTTTACAGTGATTCTGCTAAGAAGTAAGAAACAATAGGCCTCATTCACCAACTGTTCTTAAAAAGAAATTTCTTCTTCTTCTTTCTTCGTTTTTAGGAAAGAACAGGATCTAAACTCACTCGAGAGAACAAAGGTGGGAATAATTCCGCTGTTTGGGAACACGTCATGAATCTGACGTAGACTTTTTCTGAGGTCATTTCTCAAGAACACATTTATGAAAAAACCTAGGAAGATCCAACGTTTTGTCGATGTCGACACGTAAACACAACATAAACTCAATGCTTCCTGAAGTGCTTGTTTTGAACCATGCTGGCCAGAAATTTTGATCCGAGATCAGCTATTCCCACCATACCCTGAGGCACAGCCAGCATGAATCTGCCTGCTGATCAACTTCAGTCAGCCACCCACTGCCCGAAGAAACGCTGGATTGTCAGTAGTGTCATAAGTACATCCCAACAATCTCTGCCTTGGCATCTCCTCTTGACCCGACCCTGTCTGACTGTGGCTGTATCTAAAGAAACCTCAAATAACAGCAGCAGCACTTTGTGTGTGCAGACTCATGCAATCCAATCCAAACCCTCAGTTCTGTATGAGGTGCAGGTAGTCAAAAAGGTTATGGACAACGAGATGATGTCTACATTATTATGATATATGCAGTACACACACTTGCTTGGATAATGAGATACAATTCATCAGCAGTCACTGCTAAGAAATTTTAAGGAGCAGGTGCTCTTGAGTGATTTATTTTCAGGGGCTGCAGCCTCTCTTTGGTGCATGGTCTAGATTTAACATATTTTCTGGCTGTGTGCAAATGATTGGCAAAGCACGTTCTGTTTATATTATTCAGCATTAAAAATAGGACTGCCGCCTTGTTTACACCAGACCTAGCCAAAATGTTCTTGTGAGGAACGTAGCCTGGGCCAAAGCCAGAAAAAACAGGTCTTGCCGTTGACCTCACGCTTCATGAACAGATGTTTGTTAATGGCTGAAATAGCGCAGTGTGATTATTATGTAAAATCCATGAAAGATCAGTGCAAACAAACCAGCCACTTTCAGGAAGATGGTAAAAGCACTTAAGGATATCACGCCTTCCTCTAGAAATTAGCACATTATAGCAGTCCATAGAAATTCTGCTTAAATGACACGCACGGTTTAATTGAAAACCGGTTGATGCATTTTATGCTTATGACACAGTCATTTATGACCAGGCCTCCTGACTGACTTTGACATTTGAAAATGTACAGACATTTTCCCCAAATCCAAAACTTCATAAAAACATTTACTGATTTATTGCTGTGCATCAAAGCACATTCTGTCTTACTACAGGTTTTTAATTTCATACTCATCACAGTAATTAGGACAAGAGTGCTTTTGGTCATTGGTGGATATGAGAAGAATGTCAGTGTCTTTAATTTATAAAGCATTACAGCAGAAATTACTCAGACTTACTGACATTTAGAAACTCACATTCTCTCATACGTCTTCAGGCCTGCATTTCCTTGGAAATGCACACTGTGTCCAACTAAAACAAATGAAAAAAAAAACACATTTTCCATTCTATGCATCTGACCTTATGGAATCAAATACAGGAAATGTTAATAACTTGGATATTAATGCCTGATTTGAGTCTCTCTGCTAAAGGTAAATGACAGACTTAATAATTCGCCCAAAGGTTCATCATCAGCCTTATGGTGTCTTTCAAAAGATCCATATGCAAAGCCATATGCTTAGACTTACTTAGCCTATAGTCTTTAAAGTGACCGAACTAACAATATTGTGATTATAACCTGCTAAGTGATCTGATGTCCTTCACTTAATTAAATTTACAGTCAACTCGTCCACTAAGTCATTCATTTTCAGGAGATATTTCTGAGATTAGATATAAAATAATCCATGCGCACGAGGAAGAAGAAAGTCAAATGAAAACAAGTGGAAAAAAAATCCCCAAAAACTAAAAAAGATATAGAGAAAATGGGACTCCTGGCAACCATGGACGACTTGGTAGACCAACAAAACAGCCCCCATCAGATCAACAGCACTTAAAGCTTTCATCTTTGAGAGAGAGGAGAAAATGAAGCTACTTCAGATCTGAAAACATCCACAGGTGTTTCTGATCATCCTTCCACTGTGAGAAGGCGACTCAGTGCTATGGGTCTGAAAGGATGTGTAGCTGTCAAGAATCCTCACTCACGACTTCAATTGAGAAAAGCAGAAAAAAGAGAGAGCAACCAACTTCTAAGACTGAACTTTGAAGGTGTGGAAAATTATCCCTGCAGATTTTTTTTGAGAAACTGAGAGCAAGTCACATGAAAAGAATGGAAGCTTTAATAAGAATAAATATATGTAATGAAAACACATGTATGATATTCAGTTGTTGAGGTTTCAGTGTAATTCCTGTTAAATATTTGCTTTCTGCTTTTTCCTGATGTTGAAAAAGAAATAACTTGTACTCACGGGCAGTTTTGACTGGAAATTCACTAAATGAAGGGTTGTCTCTGAATTTTACACTGTACCTACGGTGGAAAACCCCTGCCTCTGGCTTAGAGTCTGAGGTCAGTTTTGTGTTTCTATTTCATAATAATTACTCCAGTTTAGGTCTTTATGAAGGTGCTCTGCCTGGAACATTCTTTGCTGAGCTTGTCTCAGACATAAATGATGACAGGACACGATGGCAAAGGTCTCGTTGGCGTGAGACTGAAGCGCAAACCTGACCCATACCCACAACTTTGACATCCGACACAACCTGGCCCCTAGCCCTAACCTTGGTCCAAACCCTAACCCTATCCCCACCACTGTTTAGAATCAACTGAGTTTCTACAGGTAGTTTGGTATCATTTTGAACATCTGCAGATAATCTATAGGGGACAGTAGCAGACTATCCAAATAAAGTGAGACTCGATTTTTTTGCTCAAGTCTGATCTCTCTGACACGATGGTTCACACTCGTTTAGGTAAGTGATTCAAATCAGTTATTAATATGAACGAACCAGCGTCCTGAAATGACCCACATGAGCTCATCCTACTCAGTATGGTCACGTGACTGAATCACTGCATCATCAGCACAAACTAATGAGCAGAACGAGCTTCGCTGAAAAGATCATTGACTCTGATCAGCTCTCAGCTTCATTATTAGAGCCAGAAGAAGGTGAGAAGTTGCTTTTCCACTGTTTACATGCTTTAATTTCTGTTCAGCACTGCTGCCACGGTAACGCTGAATGATGCCGCACGTGCAGTGGAAAAAAATGCATGAATTCCAATGTGAGCAGTCAAATTGAGGTCGCATGGCCATGAGTCCGACCACATATGAAAGTGGCTCAAGTTGGATTTGAACAGATCACATTTGTTCATCCACACAGCCCTGCAAACATCAGATTAGCCACATTAGGGCCAAAAATCAGATTTGTGCCACTTCAACCTGGTAAAGTGAACGTAGCCATACTTCCCCATAACATATAGACTAATTTAAACCTGCCCTATGTGTGTTTTTTTAGTAGCAGTTAGCAGAGTCAGTAATTACACATTCCTACCAGAGAGGTCTCCAAATCCCCAAATCTTACAGAGTAGAGCTTATAGTAACAGCAACCTTAAGCAACCCTCTAATTTATTAAACTGATCAACTGAATCTGACATGCTTGACTCAAATTAATTTTTAATAGACGTCTTCGGGTTTGTTGTGATTGCTAAATGTTTTGCTGGCCAGCTAACACTACTTCAAAGACCAACTTGTATTCATTTCCATGGTAGAAGTTTCTGTAAACCAGACACACTTGCAGAACACAAGGTTTGCCACTGAGACTACTCTAAACCCTGCAGTTTTCGGTCCCCTAAACCCTCAAATACTTTCGAGCTGAAGCCGAGCTCACAATCTGTGACAAACATATTTAGAGAGAAACAACAATTGTAGACAACCAAAGAGGAAAAGCAGGAGACAAGGGAAGAAAATATGCAAATGAGCATGCGCTGTCATGGGCCTTTTTACGTGTCAACTTCTGCTTCTGTGTGTCGTATTTGGATTCGAATTTATGCAAATCAACATATTTGTGCCGACGAGAGCAGAGGGGTGAAGGTACAATAGCGACTTTGCGGACGCCATTGTGTGCAAATCCGCGCTTTAGTCGGCAAGGTATTCCACATTCGCCAAGATTCCTTAACCAAAACGGATAAAAGGAAACCAAGAGGAAAGAAAGGGCATATGCAGACAAGGAGAAAAGAGAGAAGCAAGGGGAAGCAGTAAGAGTTAAATAGAGGGAGTGAGTGGGGCAGAGAGAGAGATAACAGAGAGAGAGAGAGAGAGAGAAAGAATGATGGGTGAGTGAAAAGCAGAGGGAGAGATATAAAGCCCTCTGACACAGCACTCCAAAGCCAATGTGTAGAAATTAATTGAGTGAAAGAAATCTGCTGTTTAAGGGTGAAGTGGGTTATGGGGAGCACTGAAACAATTGTTTTCCGTCTGCCTCGGGCTGTGTATCCTTCATTCCGGCTTTTTCTTCTGTCCGCCAGTGCTGACTCTCTCTCTCTCTCTCTCTCTCTCTCTCTTTATTCTCTCTGTTCATACTCTTTCCCTCTGGTCTCACTCTCTTCATTCTCTCTCTCTCTCTCTCTCTCTCTCTGTCCATTCTCACTCTCTTTATTCTCTCTGTTCATACTCTTTCCCTCTGGTCTCACTCTCTTCATTCTCTCTCTCTCTCTCTCTCTCTCTCTCTCTGTCCATTCTCACTCTCTTTATTCTCTCTGTTCATACTCTTTCCCTCTGGTCTCACTCTCTTCTTTCTCTCTCTCTCTCTCTCTCTCTCTCTCTCTCTCTCTCTCTCTCTCTCTCTCTCTCTGTCCATTCTCACTCTCTATTCTCTCTGTTCATACTCTTTCCCTCTGGTCTCACTCTCTTCATTCTCTCTATCTCTCTCTCTCTCTCTCTCTCTCTCTCTCTCTCTCCATTCTCACACTCTCTCTCTCCATTCTCTCTCTCTCTCTCTGTCCATTCTCACTCTCTTTATTCTCTCTGTTCATACTCTTTCCCTCTGGTCTCACTCTCTTCATTCTCTCTCTCTCTCTCTCTCTCTCTCTCCATTCTCTCTCTCTCTCTCTGTCCATTCTCACTCTCTTTATTCTCTCTGTTCATACTCTTTCCCTCTGGTCTCACTCTCTTCATTCTCTCTCTCTCTCTCCCTCTCTCTCTCCATTCTCTCTCTCTCTCTCTGTCCATTCTCACTCTCTTTATTCTCTCTGTTCATACTCTTTCCCTCTGGTCTCACTCTCTTCATTCTCTCTCTCTCTCTCTCTCTCTCTCTCTCTTTTCATACTCTCTCTCTGTCTTATACTCTCTTTTCATACTCTCTTTTCATGCTCTCTCTCTTCTTATACTCTCTCTCTCTTCTCATACTCTTTTCATACTCTCTCTTTTCATACTCTGTCTTCTCATACTCTCTTTTCATACACTCTCAATCTCTCTTCATATTCTGTCTTTTTTCTCATACTCTTTTCATACTCTCACTCTCTTTTCATATTCTCTCTCTCCCTCTCTCCAGTCTCACTCTCTTCATTCTCTCTCTCTCCATTCATATTCATACTTTCATAATTTCTCACTTTCTCTTTCATATTAAGAGTATTTCATACTCTTTCTTCTCATACTCTCTTTCTTCTCATACTCTCTTTCTTCTCATACTCTCTTTTCATACTCTGCTCTTTCTTTCTGTCTCTCTCTACCTTACGTTCTCCCTCTCTCTCTCCCCACAGTTTCTGTCTCTCCTTCTTCTCATAGTTCAGCTCTCTTTCTCTGTCTCCTCCTGTTCCATTTTTCTTTCATCCCTCATGCACTGTCTCTTCTTACTCTCTCTCCCTCTCTTTTCTCATGCCCTGTCTCTCTTTTTGCACCGATGCTGATTCTCCTCTGATGCTGCTTTTCTCTTTCCTCTCTTCATGTTTTCGTTCTCCTTCTCTATTTGTCTCTCACTCTCTCTCTCACTTTGCTTTTTCTCATCTTAAAACTATCCTTTTACCCTGTATTTCTTTCTTTCTTTTCTCTCTCTCACCTTTCTCACTGCTTTCTCATTTTTATTTCTCTTCTCAACATTTCATTCATTCTCTCCTTACGTTCTATCTCTCTTGTTCCTCATGCTTTTTCTTTCTTCTCTCTCTCTCTCTCTTCTCTCGTCTGTCTACTTTTTTCCTCCTCTTTCTCTTTTTTCATTCGTTCTCTTCACTCTCAGCCATCATTCTGATGTAATTATGCTTTATGGGTCAGACGCTGCTTCAGTTAGGACAGTAGGTGGTGTGTTTATGAGCACTTAGAATAAATGTGTGCTGGGATGAGCTTTTTTTCCGAGAGCTGCCTTCTCGGCGAGTAATCTGCATGTGTTTGTGAGGGTATTAGTGCACGCATGCAAGCGTGACCTGAAATGTTTGCTTGTCGTGCCACAGAAAACATCAAGTGAGAGAGCCTGGAAAGCAACTCAATTTCCCGCCTGCTGGGCAAACGCTTGTAAGATGGCTGGATCACATGACTTTATGTATTAATCACATGTTTGTCTTGGATGAAATTGCACCTTTGGCTAGATGTTCCGTAGGGCATAAAGTAGCACCTGACTAATGCACCGAAAAAAAAAGCAATGCACTGAATTTACCTGATTCAAAGGTGTTCGTTTCCACATGAATGAGGTAAATCACGCCAACGCCATCACTGCTAGCTCAGTAAACTGATGGCCAGCACTGTATTGATGTATATTTTATTCCTGTGGAAATGGTCCGCGCAGAATCAATACATTCAGCGTATCACTTTTTACTGTATGAAGATTTCATCATATGAGTTTGTGTGAGACAAACGCCTGAGTTTGGAAGAAGATACAGCCCTCTAGAAAGCGCTGTCGATTTATTGCCGTGTGGATGTGAGTTTTATCGCTGAGTGAAAACGTATCACAGGCGCTCCCTGAGAAACGAATCCAACCTGAATAGAGCTAATGTAATAAAACATGCGGTTGGCCTGTTTTATTTAAGTAAGGGCAATTTCCAGAGCGTACTCGCAAGAGCATACCATGACATCATGTGTGGTAGTTTATCATAATAAATACAGACACACTGCCCAATACGGCGAAGCAAGACACCAAATCAAACTACAATGGAAAATTTGACAATTTTGGTTGAGGTTAAGGTAAGGGTTAGGGTCAGGTTTAAGTTTAGGATTAGGTTTGGGCTGAGGTTAAAGTTAGGATTAGGGCCATTGTTACGTTTAGGATTAGGTTTGGGGCTGAGGTTAAAGTTAGGATTAGGGCCATTGTTAGGTTTAGGATTAGGTTTGGGGTTGAGGTTAGGGTTAGGGCCAGGGTTAGGTTTTGTGTAAGGCTGGTAAAGTAAGGTTTTGCGCAACGAAAGTAACATATTAACAACACATCTATTTAAATGTAGCTCATTTATCAAGATATTTACTTCAGTGTATTCAGATGCTTCACTGTTGCTACTTCACTGATGTTGTTGATGTGTTACTGATAATCTGTTAAGAGTTTATAATTCATCTACAAAGGAACACTCCAAATAAAGCATTACTGCGAGTTGATATACAGGTGTAGAAACGCACTCTAAGTACTGTACAACGTACAGTAAGCACTACACAAACGTACCATAGATTTTAATGGTCAATACCTAAATACATGTAAATAACTGTATTTTATTTTATTTGTCTTACAGCTGCTGATATTATGTGATTTATACAAATGATCGACTTCATTTCACAGACATTTGCCATATTGTAAAGGTTGTTACTGTTATTATGGTAAAATACTGTATGTCAGACTAAATAGCTGTTTTAGTGAAACTAATGACTATAAATTTACAGATTTTTACCATCATCAAACCAAGTTTGACTGTTAATTAACAGCTTTTGTCTGGCACACCTGCCTTTTCTACAGTGTATTATACAGCACCGTGTTTGATGAGTAGCTCACGCATGTATTGGAGCTCAGACGTGTAGCACAGGCCCTGAAACTTCCCGCTCTCGGAGCATCAATTACACTGACGCTCTCAATAAATTCACAGCAGATAAGAAATGATTCTGTGTACACACACCTCACCCTCTTCGCTCCGACAGCACACACGTCTGTACGAACGCGCAAGCACACTCTCTCCATTCTCTATCTCGCACGCCACTCCATCACGAGCGCACACACACACAGCACCTCCCCACTGCACAGAAACATGCGCACTTGCTCACACACTCAATATTATACGTCAGACAAGGTACACACCACTGCGTCGATACTGGAAGGCCACACAAACACTTTGAAGGATAAAAGACGTTTTGGCCCCGGGCCAAGAGTGATCTCAATGCCTCCTTCAGCAGCCCTTGCAGGAAGAGAGTGGAGTATTGATCTGGTCTCAAGGCATCGTCTGCGTAATTGTGTGTGTGTGTGTGTGTGTGTGTGTGTGTGTGTGTGTGTGTGTGTGTGTGCGCGTGTGTGTGTGAGTCACATAAACCAAAACCTCCAACTCGCAGCTTTAAAATGGATTATTCAGCAAGAATAGCATATGAGGTAAGAAAAAGCAGCCTGTGCTCACAGCTAAGGGGGAAAAAAAGAACAGAAGATAAATGAAGAAGGTGCACAAAAGACTCCGAGCAACGAAAGACTGAGAGTGGGCCAAACCGGTTCATATAGCCTCGTGTATGTCCACTCACTTTTCCAACGATTGTCTCTTTTGTTGCTAGGGCTGTCAGCCCTTTCATATCAACCGCAGAGTGAGGCTATCAAACCAGGCAAACCTCACACTTTCTCCACTGAGTCATCATACGACAATCGCGGCTGACGATTGATGCTGCGCTTATTGAACGTAACACAGCAGCAAATTACCTCTCCAGCCTTTACATTGTAAATAATGCAATAACCGCTCAGGCCTTGAGCACGGATAAATAATCTATGTACACATGGATTTCAGCAGTACTAGGGAGGAGGTGTATGTCCATCAAAAGGGCCTCCCAACACCTCGCGATTGATTTTCACCCAATCAATTATTGACGCCAGATGGACAGCAAAAAATTCGAAATCAGACAGGCTAATGTGAAAGAGATAAGAATGATAGAGTTCGTGGATCAAATATTGGCAAATATGATGACTCCAGCGGGAACAACAAATTGTTATTCTTAAAGACTTTGTTAATAGGTGGAACGTGAGATAAATGATGGATATTTTTTGTGTAATCTACAGTGAATAGTATTTGCAGCTGCCGTGAACCACGTTATGCAAAGTCAAATGTCTCTCAACATTTCATTTCAGTCCTGTTCCACCTTAAATGGTGCCTGAGGCGCCACTGCTGTACTGTAACTGCAGCACCATTTAAGGTGGAACAGGACAATTCAAACAAGAAGCTGGCAAATGAGAAGCGACTTCAACTTGATGACTTTTTAGTGTTTGTCAGTTTCTCACTGCAGATTAAGCGTATCAGGAAAGCGTACCAAGTCCATTCATACTCATTCCTACTGCTGTGGTCCATGCTGCTGTTATTTGTCCACCCCCTTTATTTGCACCTTCTATTTATTGTTTATTGTTTATTACTTTGGGAGTTAACTGGACCGTGAGTACAATGTTTCGTTCCACTACATGTACCACATGTGATGTGAATGACAATAAAGCCTTATCTTATCTTCGTCTCCAAATTATCGACGTTCGTCTTAAATCTTTCTCTTTGCCGATTTCATAGCTACTACCTAGGTGAGATTGTTGTCTGAGTTGCTGTGTGATCAGCAGTCTATGTGCCAACCTTCAGTGTCAAAAGTTGGTGAATGAGCAGATATAGGCTACATTAACGTTTAAGAACATTTATTGTTAAAACTGTGCTGAATAGTCAGCAGAGCTCTATTTTACTGCACAGGGGGATTATTTTATTTTTGGAGCCACAACAGGGCAGTAAATGAGCTCCATATTGCTGACCCCTGTGCTAATAACTATTGGTCATTAAAAGACTTTTATTTTAGTTAACTTTGTCTTTTGTATCTGCTGCCACTCAAACTGTTTGAACATACAGACTAGTTTTGTAGAGTGAAGGAAACAAACTCCCCCATTTTCATTATTATTAAAATGATGTATTAAGTGTTTTGAGATGTTGTTGTTGGGATGTTTAATCTATTAATATTCAGCTTTTTATCACTTTTGGTGGCTAAAATTTCAGTGCAACCCTAAATAACAAATACTGACTCTAAGGTATATCGTTAGTCTTCAAGTCAGGAAAATTTGAAGTATACTTTGGCCTTTTAGCTTTAACTTTTAGCTTTTATGTTTTCTGTATTTAAGTGCTGAACACTCTGGGCAAAAAAAATATAGAAAGAATTACCTGATTACCTGTGTGTGCGTGTGTGTGTGTGTCTGTGTGTGTGTCTGTGTGTGCGTGTGTGTGTCTGTGTGTGTGTGTGTCTGTGTGTGTGTGTGTGTGTGTGCGCAGAGTAGAGCAACTCAATTTGCTCCTTTGCTGGGTTAAAGCACAGACGTGCACATGCAGTCTCTGCCCTGGGATCTGGGGTATTAGTCTGCGTGTGCATGTTTTTTTGAGTAACTCAGAGAATTAAACAAACAAACAAACAAACAAGTCCATAAAAAATTAAAAATTACATCCTCGGCTGCTCTGTTCTCTTTTTTAATTTTTATATATGCCCTAAAAACTGTGCTGCTTCACTTCTGTTGTTTCTCTCCTCTTGCCAGTATTAGATTTGACAAATGTATAATATTTCATTTCATGCCCACGAAAAGCCGGAGGTGAATATTAGCGAGAGGAGGCTTTTGGGGGGGGGGGTAGAGGGGCGGTGGATAGAGAAAAGAGAGAAGGCAGAGGGAGAGAAAGTGTGAGTAAACACACAGTGACGAACGCAAGCTGACAGCCTCTGGTTTTTATCGGAGGCCATGTTTTTTTGCCTGGACCTGGGATTTCCCGGCGGCTCTGATATTAATCCACACTCTTCTCTTCTCTTCTCTTTTCTTCTCTTCTCTTTTCTTCTCTTCTCTTCTCTTCTCTTTATTATATTCTCTTCTTTTCTCTTCTCTTCTTTCTCTTTTATTGTATTCTCTTCTCTTCTGTTCTTTCTCTTTTCTCCTATTCTCTTCACCTCTTTTCTCTTCTATTCTTTTATTCTATTCTCTTCCATTCCTTTCTCTTCTCTGCTATTCTTTCTCTTTTATTCTGTTCTTTTCTCTTTTCTTCTATTCTCTTCACCTCTTTTCTCTTCTATTCTTTTATTCTATTCTCTTCCATTCCTTTCTCTTCTCTGCTATTCTTTCTCTTTTATTCTGTTCTTTTCTCTTCCCTTCGATTCTCTTCGCCTCTTTACCCTTCTATTCTTCTATTCTATTCTATTCTGTTCTTTTCTCTTCCCTTCGATTCTCTTCGCCTCTTTACCCTTCTATTCTTCTATTCTATTCTATTCTGTTCTTTTCTCTTCCCTTCTATTCTCTTCTCCTCTTTTCTTTCCTTTTCTGCTCTTTCTTCTTTTTTCTCTTCTCTTCTCTTCTCTTCTCTTCCATTCTCTCATCTTGCCCTTCATTCTCACTTTGTCTGGCCTTGGGGGGACTCCTCCATGGCCATCTGAATCATTGACATAGCATCTGCTGGATTTGAGCTGTATTTCTCTCTCTCTCTCTCTCTCTCTCTCTCTCTCCCACGCTGGGGACTCAAAGACTCAGAGCTTCATCCTCCTACCTGCCGTTTGCTGCTCATTCATTTCAGCCGAGATTGAGGACAGACTTGCTGATAGAAAGAAAGAAATAGAAGAGAAAGTGCTGAGTGCTATAAGTCTAAACTGACTCATCTAGCCTGAACCATTGCATGGACAAAGACCTTCGTATATGTGAAGGCATCTGGGTGGACTTCAGGACATCTTTACAACATACCGTTCTGCTCAAGCATTATCCGCTCCAAACTGGAAAATTACAGTGACCAGATAACCCCTGTTACTGAGGGGTTTTTCTGAGGCTTATAACTGGAGTTTAATATGTTACATGTATTGTTATGCAGTATTCCGTGATGCAGTCATATATCCCAACATATCTCTACATTGACTTGACAGAATTCACAATTTTTTCATTTCCATGTTTTCATTCATCAATGTGCCCTCACTAGAATACACAAAACAATACAGTACATTACACAGGTTTATCATACTGCCGTTGGAAATCCCTCTGGAGCCTCACCTCTAATCTACAGGCAAATAAATACAGCCATGCTAGCATTAGTGCCTCGGTTGGTGAACAAAATCATAAAGAAATTAGTGATTCTATGTTCAGCACAAGTTCCCCCTTCAGCCAGAGAAATTAACCTAAACTGAGGTGAGGTATCAAGCTACCTTGCTAACTTCAGGTTTTAAGCTTTTCATCCCCCTCATCTTTCTGTTTGCGTGATCTTTTCTCTCCATTGTAATGGTCATTTGAAGACAGTTACCACAGACATACGGCTGTAATAAGATTCTGCATCCAACAGCTTACGTAGTGGACTATCCAAATAAAGTGAGAACAATTTTTACATGAGCACTTACTAACCTCTCTTTATGCCATAGATCAGAGGTCACTCATAGGCAGACTGCAGTCCAAGTCCGGACCTAGACGCTGTCCTATGCGGACCTGGACCTACAACCGATAAACTATGGAGAATTCTTTAATTTCGACCGGGTGGTCCTATTTTAATCGGCGTAACATTTCTAGCCTTTACAGTAGCTTTAGCAGCCTGGGGGACTCATTGACCAATCATGCGCTGTAAATATCACACGTGATGCTACTCAGCCAATCAGATCAGTGCATTACGATGAGCCCAGAGACTGAGTGAATCACGCACACACAAGAGAGGGACGAGGTGAGAAACAGCAGTCAGAGAAGAAAGTGAGCCAGATTATTTTACATGTCGTGCTCTAAAAAAAGAAAACTGACAATAAATATTGCTGAAATTTGACTGAATTGGACTTTATTTTATTTGACATTCAGCTGTTGACTCCTTCAGATGTTGATATTCCTACTAGACTACTTCAGTTTACAGTATATGGCACTGAATCATAATGTAAGTTAGACACTGTGATGCTCTGGACCTTTGCTTATTTTATTACAGATCTCTGCCTTAGATGAATTAAACAAGCCGTTTTTGTTACTGTGACTTTAAGACGGATATACGTAAAATGATCTCTGTTCTGATTGGCTGCCCCACATTTTGCTTTATGCAAAAGCCGTCCAGGATGAAATGCTCATAGTTACTTCAGCATGTATGAATATAACTAAGACTGCTGTGAGCTGAATAATTGGAGATATGTACACAGTTTTTTTAGTGTTTTTTTCTTTAAATCTAAACAGCACATGCACAAAAATCCACACCAATGCAGTTGTAGCTCCCACGGTTAAGATATATCATCAAAGGGGAGTTTACATAAATCTCACTCTAGAGACTACAGTCAGTCTAAATTAAGTGAATGAAGAATGGATAATAAAAACACCTTTTTTCATAATCTTCACCAACTTCGTCGACTTTCTGAGCTGAGAACATTTCCAAATTTCTTTGATACTAGGTGAAATAAGGCTTATATTTAGACTGGATTCTTCTGTTTTAACTATAAATTACACTGAGCATCCTGCGAGATTACACAGACTCAAGCATCTCAGAATGATTTCCAGCCCTAATTAGGCCGACAAGGTCTCTGGTGCTGAACGATGTTCCGTCACTGTCAAAAACACTAAAAACAAGATGATTTGGTAAAGATTTCTGTTCATTGCAGTTACTGTGGATGATGAAAAATTATGAAGCTCCATTCTCTCTCTCTCTCTCTCTCTCTCTCTCTCTCTCTCTCTCTCTGTCTCTCTCTCTCTCTCTCTCTCTCTCTCTCTCTCTCTCTATGAGCAATGAGTGTCCTTTATAGTTCTCCATTCTCCTCTAGCTGTTAGCGGCCATGCTAATGGCCCTGATTTATTCCTGTTGGTTTAGCCAAGGAGTCTCCAGGCGACTGAAGCAGCTCACACAGCTAAACCACATCTGTTACAAGCTCCGTCTCCCACACTTGCTGGTCGACGTATTGCGTGTGAACGCGGGACTGTTTGTCAGTCAGAGTGTGGCCGTGAGTGAAGAGAAAGCATGACGGAGGTGCAGCACGTTAAGGCCAGAGTAGTAACACTCATCTTTTATTTACATTTCGCTTCCATCATCTAATTGAACATGGTTACTGCAAGAAAGCACAACACTTACTGAGAGTCTAGACTCCAAGGCCAAATTCCATTTGTTATTTTTACCACGAGTGTCTCCTTGCATCTTGGAACTGAGTTACAAGGGGTAGTGTTTGAAATCTTCCTCTACAAAATGGGATCCTCAAATAAAGAAGAACATTAACAGGCTTTCATTAACAGGCTACTGGTGGTGCTCGGTAGGTGACTGCCCGACCCCTGGGCATGAACATACAAAACTGAGGGGTAAGACTAAGTGGGGGGGGCTAAAATGGCATTGGGCCTTAAAGTAGGACCTGACTGATATACTCTTAAGCCAATAAAACTGACTATATTTAATTTAAACTAACTGACGTTAATTAATTTTTGGGCAATGCTTTATTTGGGAAGTCCACTATAGATGCTTTGTAGATACTTAATCCTAGCCATAACTTTAACCTCGACCCAAAACCTAAACCCAACCCTCACCCTGGTTCTAGCCTTGACCCTGTGCCAAATTCTCACCCTACCCCTTCACTGCTTAGAATCAACTGGGTTTCAACAGACAGTTTGTTAACAATGTAAACATCTGTAGATAATCTATAGGGCACTATAGTAGATGACCCAAATAAAGTGTGACCAGTTTTTACATGACCACTTACTAACCTCTTTTTATCCCTTAGATTATTTAAACAAGCTGTTTTTGTTACTGTGCCTTTAAGAACAATATATGTAAATGATCTCTGTTCTGATTGGCCATCCAGTGTGAATAAGTGTATAACTACACTGCTGTGGGCTGAATAGGTGGAGATATGTAAATGAATAGTTTTTTCAACATTACAAAAACAGTGAATTCAAAACAGCCTGTTTTTGCAGCTTAGTTTCTGTATATGAACTGTATGGAAAGGGGAGTGAATAGTGCATTTTGAAACTTTAATACTTTGCAGATACTACAGTAAACTGTTTTCTTATTTAAAAAAGTGAGGAAAATGTGGTTTTCCATTATACAGTTCTTTTAAGATTCCATGAATCAGTATCGACAAAAGGCCCACCCATAAACTGTTGATATTTTTAAAGAGACTTTCTTTCGCCTACCTTCAGCATCAGAGTAAAATATTACCACACACACACGCACACAACTTTATGTAAAGAAAATAGATTAAAAATTAGACAAAGTAAATCATCGCTGTCCTAAGAAAAGCATTATCTCAATTTTTGTCGATTTTTATTTTTCTACATCATTTCAACACACTAGCTGTCCTTCATGCTGTGTAAACATTTATTGATGAATGGATCAATAGAAATTCTCTAAAAATCATTGGGAATAAAATTTACTTTTTAATTTATTTAAATTTACTTATATTGAAAGGCAGGAGTGTTTTTGCCTTCTCCTGTAAAGTTACTATTTTGGAGATGCCTGTTTTCATTCGGACAGCGACCAAATGTTAAATAAATGAAACAAACAGAATTGCTAAAATTATTCGAAGCTCCACCCCTCCACTACAATTTACAATATTTAAAACTGTGAGTCTGGAGGTAGTATATAAATTTAAAGCAATGCTGAAGCTTTCCTCATCTCCTTTGTTTATGCCCTGTCCACTACTCTACACTGTGTCCACTCTCTCTCTTCTGGAATCGAATTTCCTGGCCTTAAACAAGCAAACACAGAAATCAACCGCCCGGTCAATTCACACCTTTATTGAACTGCACTTAACTCCATTACCTCCATCCTCTTCAATGGCCAAACTGTACAAATTCCCTGACGTTGAACGGACTCTTGCAGAGGTCATTTGCATCTACCTGAACTTAAAAGAACACTATTAACTCCTAGAAGACATAATTATCACAAGTGACAACACAAATATGCATAACATAATATTTAATAAATAATTATTTATTTATTATAATCATTTTTTGCGAAGCTACCTGCCTTATGAGTTGCCTTATCATGTAGAACTGAATTTTACTCTCTACTTTAAAGTATGAAGTTTTAATATAAACACCGCTTAAGGTTCACTCCTCGGTCCTCCAAAAACAGATTTTGTAAGGTTTTGAATGAATTATTTTTGTGATGTCCTGAAATCTATTTACATATATCTGCCTGTTAACCCTACAGCAGTTTAGCTCCTCCCATTCAAGCTGAACTTACATGGAGCATTTTGGTCTGGACATCTTTCTGAATGAGGCACGACACAGGGCTGTCAATCAGAACAGGGCTCATTTACATATATCAGTTATAAAGGAACAATAATAAAAACAACCTCTAATCGCTTTACTCAACAATCTGATGAAAAATATCTGTTTACAATTAATCCAATCCAAAATTACATACATATGTAGAGAACTCTTTAGTGTAGAGGTTACCGTGACAATGAGCATCACATGAGTCCAGTCAGAGTGAGATGAGCAGCAGTGAGCAGTGCTTGTGTTTTTAATGACTAAAATTATGTCCGACTCAGGAAAACGTCCTTCACATGTCCTTATTAAAGAAGGCGTCGTGTTCTGAGACGCATAAGCTGGACGTCTGTCCCACCGCCGTCTTTTAAAGATCAGAGCATGAACTTCGTCTCCTCTGCAGACCAGTTTCTGCTCCGCCGTGTTGAACGGTATAAACTTTCATTATGACGCGACGCACATGCGAAACGGACTTAAACTTTCCGATAGGGAATGTAATCAGATACAGGCGTTTACATGGATATTATTCTTCTCTATTTGACAGATTATTTACAGGATTACCCATCTCATTCAATCGGGTAGAAATTGTCTTCCGAATAGCCTCAGTCGGACTAGACTATTCTAATTGTGGTGTTTACATGGACGTATTCTATTCTGAATGAGCTATTAGTCAGATTATTGATGGATTATTACGCTGCATGTAAATGTAGCTAAAGAGGTGTAAGAAAATGGCCACATATAAATTTAATTATGGTTTTAATTTCGTTTAAAAACACAGCACTACGGTGTTAAATTGAACCCTTAAAAAGAAGAATACAAGACGAATGCAGAATATGGGCCTTAATTGTACTATAACTTCATTCTTAATATTACACAGCTTTCTCAGTCAATTCAGAATCAAATACAGCTCTGTTCAGCATTCTGGACACATTTAACATCTCAAAAGTTGTAATAACTAACATATTATAATGATTTTATACACTTGTCCTGTTTTTGTTATAAAAAACATTGATCCCAAACTTTTGAACAGTGTAAATTAGTGTATATTCTTACATATAAATAACTATACTGTGCAAAACAAATAGCAATAAGGGTCAATTTACCTATAAACCCACATAACATCATCAGGACTCGTGTTACTTTGGCCTGCTTTCAAGGCTACTGTGGCCGTCGCAGGGTTGCCAGAGGGGTCGCTAAATAGATAGTGATATGACAGAGCTCTTTATTGGGTCACAAAGAGAGAAAAGAGGGATATGGACGGCAGCTGCGGGCAGGGCAGCTGCGGGCAGGGCAGGGAGGGCTGGGGGAAATGGGAGCAGAAGGAGAGCATGAGAAGGCCTCAGTTAATCGATTTTCACCCTTCAATAAGTGCTCTGGTAAACAACAGCAGAGGTCAATAAAAAGCGACCAAGATGAGGCTTTATACTTTTTCATTTGAACTCATCCATCCGTCTCTCTCTCTCACTCACTCTCTCTCTCTCTCACCTCCTTCTCTGTGTCTCATTCACTGAAACAAACCCGTAGGCTTTGCCGTCAATGCTTCTTCCACAGAGAAAACACCGAGTCTGTCTCTTCAAGCTGAATGACTCCCTCGCTAATGTGTTTCAGTTCTTTTCAAAAGAAGAAAACACCATTTAAAGCTTATTAAAGAGTGGCCTAATGTCCCCTAATGTCTCTGACCTGGTTTGATGGGATCAGAGAATGAAATGACAAATATTACATACATTTTATAAATATACATATTTAGAGAAACAATACATCATACTGTATATTGAATAGACAAGGAGAAAACATTCAATGTAAGCTAAAGTAAGAAGTCATTTTCAACCGTTCTTTTGACAAGGTACAAATGACAGCTGGCACTTTCGCATTAGATAAAAATAAAAAATATTCAAGCCCCCCCACCCCCCCTCCCAACTGTGTTGGTAATAAGCTAACTATATATAAAACCATCATTTTTTTGGTATTTTCTATTGGGAGCTGGCTGTCCCAAACTCTAACCCAGGGCTTAGCAACCCAAATGTTAAGAACCACCTTGGGAGCCAAAATATTTCATATTCATTTTACGATCTTAGCAATAAATATGACTCAGTATGTGCTGGTGTACTATTATAGAATAAAACACATAATATAAATGAAAATGCAGACTTACTTTGCTCTGCTTTAAGCTTTAGTTCAGCTATAGCCACTTTTCTCGCATCTCCAGCAGGAAACTTTTCCACAAAAGTAGAGCAGTTTTTTGTAAAATGTCTCTCAATATAAACTTTTTCAAGCATAGCTATATTTTAGTGCAAAGGAGGATTGTTTTATTTTTACCTAAAAACCTAATCCTGCTGTGGAGCCTCAACAGGGCCGTAGAATGTTGCTGACCCCAGCCTGACCACTATATGACCACCATATTTCAACCTGTGAAAATAGCACTTTTTACATTGCTATGTGTTTCAGTTTTTTCAAGATCTTTTTGATTCCTTTTAAAGTCAAACGTGTCACGATTGGCCCCTCCCAGTCTTCCATGTGCTTTTGATTACTCGTCCATGTGCTTTCTTTGTTTTGATTCTTCCCTGTCCTGTCCCCTTGTTTCCAGACCCTGGCCATGGTTGTTTTCACCTGTGTTTACCACCTGTGTCTTGTTTGCCCGCTGTATTTGAAGCCCTGAGTTTTCCGTAGTCCCTTGCAGGTTTTTGTTTGGTATGGTAGTGTTTGGTATTGTTTGATGTATTGTATTCTCATGTTTTTTGGTGATTGTTTTCTTCCAGCTTCTGTTGTGTTTGTTCTGTGTTTCTGTATCATGTCTGTACCCCAATCTCTTTGTGTTGACTACCTGACCCTGGACCGTCTTGACCCTGAGTATGGACTTGCCCATAATAAATCTTGCTTGTCTTCGCACATGTATCCGCCTCCTCATTGCTCCCAAATGTTAGAAAAAGATTTAGATTTATCATGAGTTACATTTTTTATCTAAAACACTGCTGTCCCATGTTTTCATGGTACTACAGAAACACAAAAAATGTAAGTCTGCAGGCAGAGCCTTATTTTAGCCACACCCCTGCATTTTACAGCCCGAAGTAAGAATGCATCTCTGTCCCTTATAGACACAAGGTGAGCAGTGAGATCCCACTGATTTGAAGTAAAGGAGTCCAAAAGCCTGAAAATCAGTGTGGAACATTAAAAATTTGTCTGCAATTAAGAAACTTTGTGTTTTGATAAAAACATGATTTTATGTGAGCACAACTGCTCAAAGCTGTGTTTGCTGGCCACGTACTGGCTAGTGTTTTTGAGTTGTGCCCACAATGAACACTATTAAACTATTTGATAAAATTTCAGTAGTGTTTTGATAGTCTTGGTAGTTACAAAATGAATACTTCAATCATTTGTTTTGAGCGATATCGGGGGCTGATTTACCAAGCTCAGATTAAGACTAAGCCCAGCCTGAAAATTACTTTGAATAATGATTTATCATTAGCATTGAAATGTTTGGGCAATGTGACACTGCAATACTTACATTCGATTTAGAGCTTTACATACATTATAATTGTAATTATATACCATATTAGCCAGCCAGTGAGCAATAAGTTAACCAACTTGCTAGCCACAGTGCATTTAGTTAAGTAAAAGGAAAACGGTAGTGGTGCTGAAGTGCGCGTGTGTGTGTGCTTGTGCGCCGTGTTGGGACAGGAGTTTTTGTGTAGCAGGTTGGATGGACTAAAGTGATGAGAGAAGCCTCCGGGCGGTAACATTACACTGGGCACGGATTCTTTTTCTTTTTTCAGTCTCAGCAAATGGCAGTAGAAATTAAACTGTGTTGGGCCAGAACCAGTGGCACTGAGGGCGAGGAGCTGTAAGTGTTGGACAGTGTCTGAGCAGTATAGCAGAGCTGTCGCTCAGTGTCTGCTCTATCATGGTATTAAAGCAGCAATGTCCTGGCATTTATCTCCATTAGAGCCAGTGAGCAGGAACATGGGCACTGGGGCTACGCTTTATTACCAGTCTTCATTTAAAGGGGTTTGTCTGAGCTTATATATTAGACAGGGATGAACCGATACAGAATATCCAGGCTGATAACAATACCTGATAATAAACAACTAGAGACGGCACAGATCTAATACGAAGTATCAGGCTGATACCAGCGGAAAATGCTGGATCGAGCATCAGATAGAAAAAGGTAACCTAATCTACTTCTGTAACAAGTCTATCCAGTAATATCAGACTTTCACATTTGGGGTGTTAAGCTGTTAGATGAGTATTTCTTCCTGTGGAGTGTTTTATATTTATATTTGAGCATTTTGAGCATGACAGTCTGCTGCTGCTAGATCTATAAAATAAAAAAAGACTGTATAAACCTAAGTTTCAATATTGGTACAGATATCGGAAACGTGGTGCCATCACTGTCAACAACTTATTGTGGCTGTTAGTTTTAGCATTAAGTGATCATTTTAGGCTTTTGGCATTCTGAAATAAGTTTACACTATAGTTCATATAGGAAGGCGCAGTAAATATAGAAAGGCTAAAATGTAAAGACGGATATTTGAGGAACTGAACTACATTAGATGTGATAATTACTGTAGACATTTAGCTATTTAGCAAATCAGTGCTGTCGGAAGAAAACCTCGTGTCTCCAAAATGGTAACTTTATAAGAGAAGGAAAGAACACACTGTACTTTTAATGTAAGTCAATGGAACCAGACATTGTTCCAAGTCATTATGGGCCGTTTTGTTTCATCCATTCTTTGTGAAACTGACACACAATGTAAAGGGCGACATGCATTTTCAAATTATGTCAAAAACTAAAAAAAATGCCAAAAAATAAGATACATGGTTTTCTGATGACAACAGCAAATCTCTTTTACAGAGTCCGGGGGTTTCTAACCTAGGGGTCCAGACCTTGGGTTCCAGGAAGGTTGCGAGGTGGTGCTACAAGACATATAGCTTATCAGAAACAGAGAAAATAGTTTTGATGAGTGCATACAAGACCTGCTGAATGGCTCCATCTACAGGTCATTGACAGGCTAATTAATATTGACTATAAATTTCTGCCGGGTGAGCTCATTACTAAGGGGGGATGGGGTGGGGGTTGTCTCAACTGGCCAGTTGAGCTCAGCTCCAGGATAAAGATTTGTGGTGTCTGGTGTAGCTAAAGAACGTAGGCTCAGTAAATAAATAGACTTACTATTTAATTATTCTTCTGTATTTTTATGTGTAAATTGTTGTGTGTGGGGAGGGGGGCACATTTGAGAAAGAGGTGGTTACAAAAACCTCTTAATACAAAAAGCGCCCCACTGTGAAAAAGTTAAGAACCCCTGATGTAGTGATTTAAAATGCTAGGTTAATGAAGCTTTAGGAGTCTAGCCCAAGGCCTCTTGTTAGTATATTTCTGTTAGATTTTTTGTCCTATTTTTACATTATTGGCCAATTTATCAGTTGCAATTATCAGCCTTAATTCCTATTGGACCAACAATAATAATTACATTGTCATGCTTCCCTTCGGCTCCCAAGCCGACCAGGACTCCATTACCCAGAATACCACTGACTCTCACATGAGTCACATGACCTGCACTCGCTCTCAGTCTCCTGATTATTAAGTATTGTCACCTGTGTTTCAGCTTATATATACTCACCTGTTTGTTCAGTTCTTTGCCAAGTTTTGACGAGCTCTCTAACATTACGAAGCGTTCCATGTCTGATAGTATTTCTGTGTATTGACCTTTGCCTGTTTTCAACTGTGTTTTGCTTCTCCCACTTTGTCTCTCTGTTTATTTGGTTTTCGATCTTTGCCTGGTTTATCTCGACTTCGTCTTTTGGTATGCTCCCTTATTATTTGTTCCTTTTGCTGTTTTGCTGACTTGGACTGTTTTTGACCATCCCTTTTTGTCTAAGCCCTTTATTAAATTCCTAATTCCTGAGCTGTAATTCTATGTACCATTATTTGTTAGCTATAATAGCCTCATAGCTCCAGTACAAAATCACAGCACTTTATACACCAAACATGTCTTTCCTCATCAAATATATTTGGGGTAATGGGAGAACTGTAAGCTTGATTTGTCACCAACCTAATGCTGTAATAAATCCATTGCTTTATGTACAGCTGTACAGCCAGAGCGCCACAGGAAGTGTGTGAGTGGATGTGAGGGTGTCACACATTCTATACTATTCTCTATACTATACTAGTCTTCAGACTGAGCTGAAGTCAGTCCTGTTTCTTAGAAAGGATGAATGCAAACTACATCTGCTCCGGTGTCTCAGTGTGTGTGTGTGAAGAGCATGTTGATGGCACTGTGCTGCAGGTGGAGAGGAGTCCCTTCTTCGTTCTCTCGCTTACCTCAACTCCCTGTACTTTCAGCTTCATGTGATCCTCCCGCGTGGTCTTGCCGTCTTTTCTCTTCTTCCAGCAGTAGCCATCTTTCCTGTACTTCACCTTCTTCCTGTTGTACAGGATCATAGACCCATTCTGTGGCCTGGAAAGAGAGAACGATGTATTTTAAGCACACAAACTACTACAACACTGATTGTCGCAGATTTGACAGCACACAATATACACTGTTCGAAATGAAGGTTCTGTGCCGGTGCGTTTTTCGTTCATCAAGCTACAAATAGTGTAAATGTTCCCTCAAAGGTTCTACAGTGGTTTTAAGGTCTGGTTGTGCACCTTAAATCAGTTTTTCCAGGTGAAAAGTCTGTATTTGTACCTTTTCATAACCAAATGTTTTAAAACAGAACAGTAAAATAAAAGCCTGGGGGCAAGGCAGGGGGTGTGGAGTCAGTACATATCATAAGTATACATATCATATTATCAGAATCAGAATTAGAATCCTTTATTGATATTAGTGGCTTATGGTTCAGTTATGTTCCCTGACTAAAGGTACTGAGATGCACCCTTGAGGGGACCAGCCCAGTGACGAGAGGGGCACTGCCCCAGTGACAGTTTAGTATATTTTATTCTGAGAGTGTACAATAAAATAAAATTTATTTAGCATGACAGTGCCCCCCACCCCACTCCCCACAAACCCCTTTACATTGCCCACTACTATGTAAGACCTTCTAGCAGACCTCTTAGCGTCATCTCAGGATTAACACATAGCATTGCATTTCCATGCATTTCAAACAGCTCACTTCATTGTCCCTAACCAGTTTATCTGCCAGCAATGACAAAAAACAAAAGATACAAATGATAACTCACACCTCACTGAAAACAGAGATGTGCTTCAGTTCTTAAGCATTGACCATTAACCATTCGAGGTGCCAGTATTCAGATACTGAAACTGCTGGTCAGGCATTGCATTCCATCACAGAAAGACACAGAAAATCGTAAACTACACTCTCAGAAATAAAGGTGGTAAACTGTTGCTCTTGTCCCTGAGGTGGCACCCTCAAGAGTACAGTGTTCCTTCACTGTATCATCTTCACTGTGCATCGCGGGTTTTCAAAAAATATTAATGGAAAAAATATATTGCGGATTTTCGCTACTTCGCGGGTTTTCCGCGGAACTCAATCTGTGGAAAATATATATATTTGATTAATTTTTACATTAAAAAATCCCAAAATGTATAAAAATATATTAAAAATATTAATTCTAACAATAAAGGAATGTTATAAATCACAAAATATTGCGATTTACAGTATATAGCGAGAAGCAGCATCGCCCGCCTGAGACGCTACATGCCTACATGAGATTGTAAACAACACACAGTAAGTGTAAAGGTACAATGCATGCACAGAAGAGTGTGGGAATGGTTATTAATGGAATGGGAAAGGTTTATGTAGCGTAAAAGTGTGGGGGATGGTTTATAAAGCCTTTAAATAGTGTATAAATACTTAATAAATATAGCGTCCCTACTTCGCAGATTTTCGGGAAGGGAACACTGTACATCTCTGTACATTTCATCAGGGAACATAACTGAACCATAGTCCACTGAAATGATCTTTTCTAAGCTGGACTGACTCCACACCCCCCGCCTCGCCTCCAGGCTTTTATTCTACTGCTCTGTTTTAAAATATTTGGTTATGAAAAGACACAAATACCAACTTTTCACCTGGAAAAACTGATTTAAGGTTCACAATCAGACCTTAAAACAACTGTAGATCCTTTGAAGGTACATTTATATTGTTTGTACCTTGATGAACAGATGACTAGTACTCACTGGTATCCAGTGTTACAGTTAGCTCTAGTGTTAGCTCATTTGCTGATCTAATTAATCCAATACACAAACCCACCGATTTCCCTCAGCTTTCTTGAATAATAAAACATGCTTTAAAGCACATTCTTATGTATGCTGCTATATTTTTGCACAATACCAATGCTGTCCCCTAAAAAGCAATGCTGGCAGCCAAAATATCAATCAAAAGATGTTGTATTTACATTTACGGCATTTTGCTGACGCTCTTATCCAGAGCAACTTACAATTTGATCATTTTAAACAGGTAGGCCAAGGTGGTGTTAGGAGTCTTGCCCAAGGACCCTTATTGATATAGTGTAGGGTGCTTGCCCTGGTCGGGGATTGAACCCCAGTCTACACCGCAGAAGGCAAAGGTGTTAACCACTACACTATCCCAACCACGGTATTTGTTCTTTTGTGCCATTATTTTTTTCCTTCTCCATGGCTAACTGAACATCTGTTGATTTATTTTAAACTTCAATCTCTATCACATTTGTGTTGGCAAGTAAAAGAGTTTTTTATTTATTATGATTCGGATTTAAAAAAGTTGACTTTGCCATATATTAAAGAAAAAAAAGTCAGAAGTGCACATCTTAACCTGCCAATATGGATTGTAAACATAATCCATTATGTGAATTACTATTTAATTAGATATGCAATGAGGTAATTAAGAATAGTACAACGAAAACGACAATAACAACTCTCGACTTCTAAAGGTTAACACACACGCCACTTCATGTACAGAGAGAAACTTTTAAAAACTAACTTGTCCCTGTACCATTTCAATATAAACCTATAAACTCAGTACCAGAATCCAAAAGACCAAAAACTCCCATCAACCACGGAAAATCACTTGGTTTTAAGAGTGGAGAACCTAAAGCGCAAAAGCCATTCTTTCACACACAACACTGTGCATCTGCCTCCTAGTGCTATGACATTGTGAAGTTTATAGAGATAAGCAATCATTAAAGGTTGATATCTTTCTTTACTGAAATAACCGCTCAATCTGCGAAAGGCATTTTAAAACCTCATTCACAGTCCCTCTGAGCAGTTACTGCGAACTTACGGCACATCTCTCTCATAACTGTTTATCAGGGAAGGAGTGGCATAAGCAGGAATGATGGACTATTCTCCACTCCTCCGTATTACAAGCATTAATATCTCCATTGGGCCTCTTTATCTGCTACATCAATTCCCATTTGTATTGGGAGTTTATTGCTTGCTCTCTCCTTCACCATTTTACCATTTTATAGCATTCTTCTCAGCTCAAGCCACTTTCTGTGTTTTGACACAGAGCGAAACGGTCAGAGAGCTGGTTTAACTGGAGTTGCTTGGTGTAACGGAGGGAACCTGAAGCAGTAGGACATACACGCAAGTTATTGAAACAATTCTTCAGCTCATTGTCACAGTCCATGGCAGGTGTAAGGAAATAGGCAGACAGCATATTACAGGCAAATCTAAAATAAGTAGTCCAAAATGAGGCAGGTGAGGAACCAGAGAAACTCGGAAGTTTAAGCAAAGAACTATAACTCAAGCTCAGCTACAGAACTACAAAAGAGACAAAACAGCATGGCAACAAATCTACTGCTGTTCGCAGACAAAATCTTCCCTCTAGTTTTAGTGTTTATATATATATATTTTTTATATAATTGTGGAAATGCTGGCTGATGTTTACCCTAATGAGGAATGTGCCATCAGAAATGGTCCAAATTGGTTGGAATAAAATGTTACATGAACTACATTAAATAAAAATGTTTAACTTGTACAATTTTGGAGATAAGAGGTTTTATAGGCATGGACCATTTTGGAAGGACAAAAGCAAACAAAAACAAGCTAATAATTAGTTAGTTTACAAGTTAGTAACTAGTTAGTTTACACAAACTAACTAGTGATTATCAAGAGGTGAAAAGATAAAACTGGGTCGAAAGTAGAGTGAAGTTTCCAGATCTGATCCTTCGTTTCATTTTTACTTATGCCAATGTTGTAGAGATGATGTAAACAGTCACTATTCACAACCTGAAAAAAGCGAGGTGTGTTTCAAATTCAAAAGCAGGCAAATTTTTTTGGAGGGGAGGTTGATCAAGTTTGACATTAAAGCCAATATGAAACTATATTTTGGTCCTTAAAAATATAAGCAAAAAAAACACAAAACAAAAAAAACATCATTAGTAATATTAGTCCAGAACGTCACATTTTGCACATGCTACAAATGAAGAGATTTCACTGTAATTTACATGAACAGGGTCCAGTTTTTTTTAACTCCTTGAACGGTCAGAGCCTATAACCTAAGAATAGCCCAGGCAGTTTGCATTGAAATCCCTGTAGTTACTGAGTAATAAGCCTTAGTATGTAACAAGCCTGGGATTTTAAGAGGTTAAGATCATCTTAACTGATAGAGAAAGTGTTCACTATGATGTTCACTTTACCATTTAGGAATCCTCTGTGTGCTGTGATGCCTTTGGGAAACCAAGAACAGACTAGCATATCTTACCTAAATTATGTGGCTATACCATCTATGAAAACACAAGGATCAGATCAATACCGGGGATATTGATCGTCAGTATCGAAGTACTTGAATCTGATTGGAGGACAAAAAATTTGATCGGGACAGTATTAGGGCTCTCACAACCAAGAAATTTTTGCTGGCAAATAGTTGCTATATAAATAATTACTTTTATTGTGATTAACTAATAAATTGTCTATTGATCATTGTTTGCAGCTATTACAAATCAACCCTAAATTGGCTGACTGCCCATCTTACTTGCTAGATATGCTTACTTAACAGCTACCGCTGGTCGTAGTGTCGACTCAGTGCACTTACACAGTATTATCTGTAGTTAAACAAAGCTATGCTGCAAGAGTGAAAACACTTATTCTGCCAGCATGCAGACTAAAAACATTAGAATTAGCTACAGAGTTAAAAATTGAACAAACACTACTTAGCACTGCCCTCTAAACATTGGAGCAGAAAGTTAGTAGTTTTTTATTTACAGTTTAGCCCCATGACGTCTCAGTAAATGCATTTACTGCTTTCTTTTATTTATGATTATTTGCCTCAACTCAATTTACCCAAATCACGTCTTGTCTGATGCAGCGTAATATGACTGTGAACCTAACGACTATGGAAAATAGCTGCAGGCAGCTTAAATAATGAAGAACATCTCAAATAATTGCTACTAGGCGATTATGTAATAACTGTGACAGACCTACATAGTACAGAATAATAGGCTGGCCTAATCAGTCTTCACGTCAACATAATGATAACTTAAGGCGGACCAAGGACAGGAAGCAGCTGAAAAGTTCCAAAACAGAAACTCCCTGAAAGGGAGACAGTTTGGCTACAGTTAGAGTTTTGTCCTGCGTTCAGGGCTGAGGACTCAGAGAATGGTGGGCAGGGGAGGCTGAACTGGTTCCGCTCATTTTTCACCGGCGTCGACCAATTCGTCAGGACATTTTTTTTGCTCAGACTGCCAAAACAAATGGAGGAAGCCTCCGAGCCCACCCCGAGTCAGTGCTGTGCTGGCAGTGGGCCACGGTTAGGCTAATGTTGCGACCTGTTTGAAAACTTGGGGGCGGGGGTTGCTTCTTCTAGCAGTCCATCATGAAGGAGAAAGAAAAGCAGAAAAAGCGTGAAAAGGGAAAAAAAGAAAAGTAAAACAGCAAAATGAGCGATTAAAGTTTGTGTGGAAAGGCGTGGAAATTTGAGGAAATATATTTTTCTCCCCCTATTTAAGAAGGAGGTGAGCGTTTTGTATTGAATGTTCGCAGCGGCTTTAATATTTTAACAGGGCTATTTATCGTCACAGTGTGAAAGCTATTCGCTCAGCTCCTTTTCCTCCGGACCTGTGGGGAAGCCATTTTCTTTTTTAATTGAAGGCAGTTTGTTCCCAGGAAAGAAAAAAAAAAAGAAAAAAGAAAAGAAGCACTTTAGCTGGGCTTGCGAGGCGGGCCCCGAGCACATTCGCAGTGGCAGCAGCAGGCCGTCTGCTCTCTGCTCTGCCTCTGTGTACTTAGGCGATCCAATTAATCTTATCGGAATTATACATATTTATACATGGAGAGCAGGACGGAGAAAGGAACGCTAAAGCGCTTCGTTATCAGACGGGGATGACAGGAGGCCCCTTCTGTTTCAGCAACTTAATGTACCGAACTAAAGTGGAAAAATATGCGCCAGCAAAACGTATGTGTTCTTAAAGGGACATGCGTCTTCAGGGAACCTACTCGGGCCTTATCTACACAATGGTTCATATTTGATTTACAATATGATTTTCGAGCTCTTAATGGCTATGTGCAGGGTGTGATGAATTATGAATGGCTTTGGTATGTTTTCATATTGCATACAGAAGATATAAAACCCTGCAGTAGACCAATTCGTGTACTACTACACATCCAGTCACAGCGCTGTAATTATGGCACTAATTTATAAAGCGACTTAATTCCTAAGTGGTACATTTGATCGAATCCATGGAGTACATGTGATACAGCTAGCCATCAATTACAGTTATACCATATGAGGGTAATGCATGGGAACAGATTCATTTATGGAGAAATGTTAAAAATCTTTCTCATTAACTTGGGGAATGTATATAACCCTTCACCAGTTTCTTACATTTGCGTTGATGATGTATTCGCTTGCCTTTAGGTTTGTAAATATATGCTAACTAACTCTCGGCCGGCCCCGGCGGTGTGGGTGGTTCGCAGTATGAATGAGTGAAAATGCTGTTTATGCAGTTCAGGCAGCTGAGATAGTGGAGAATGGCACACGGTAATAACATGATCAAGCCACTTCAGACAAAGAGCAAAAGATGACAGAAGATGCTCTGAATGCAAATCTGTCTGAATATCTGTTTGTGAGTCACTGCGAAACACAGTCTGCTTGTTTTCAGACTTTTCCAGGACGAAACTGTCCACAGCAAAACAGGATTAACGCACAGGAAAAGCACAACGTTCTGGACCTTTTGCAAAATCTCCATGTTTCATTTTTTAAAACGGAGAGAGCAAAACCACGTCTTATTGGTCACTTACTGGCTAAAGATAAAATTAGTGTTAGGTTTAGGGTTATTGCATGTAGATACGTAGATATAATGCCTATAGAAACATATCGCTGCTGTTGGAAGAAAACCTCGTATCTCCATTTGTGTCGTTTTTCATTTTTTGACATAATTTAAAAATGCCTGCTGGCCTTTACATTGTGTGTAAATTTCATGAAGAATAGACGGCCCAAAAAGACTTGGGAAAAATTCTGGTTCCATTGCCTTTCGTTAAAAATGAAGGCAAGTTTTTTTCCTTCTCCTGTAAAATGACAATTTTGGAGATACAAGTTTTTCTTCCGATATTATTCTTACATATATGTACTTAAATATGTTGTACTGTGCAAAAGTCATTTTTCAGGAGATTGCATATTTAAACTCCCATAAAGAATGGGAATGTCAAAGGAAAATAACTGCCCCCATCAGATCAACAGCACTTAAAGCCGTCATCTTTGAGAGAGAGCAGAAAATCAAGCTATTTCAGATCTGAAAACATCCACAGGTGTTTCTGTCCATCCTTCCACTGTGAGAGGACAACTGAATGTTAAGGATATGACAGCAGTCAAAAGCACTGAGAAAAGGAAATAGACTAAAAAGAATAAAATTTGCCAATCAAACTAAGAAGCTGCAGCTGTTCTCAGAACCACCTCAGAGTCCAACATAACAGACTCAATGTAACTGAATGTCTTTTGGATCACTTGGATTGTGAGAAGGAGAGAATGCAACCAACTTCTAAGGCTGAACTTTGGAGGAACTTTACAGGAAAAATATCTCTGCAGACTTAATAAAAGCAAAGGTGGACACAATAAATAATAAAATTATATTACTATATTTTATTTAGCTGTTGGGATTTCTGTGAAGTCTTCAGTTTAATTGTACTGAATAACTGACTGTCTGGTCTGGAAATTAAATAAATGAAGTATGGTCTCTGGCTTTTGCACAATACTATACATAATATCTAAGGGACATATTATTAATTCATAGTACTTACACTAGATAAGAGAATATCGTGTTGTATGTGTGTGCATACTTGTGAGAGCTCTGGGGTGGAAAAATGGCAAAAAAAAGTCGTCTACTCAAACAAATGGACATAGTAAGTATGTAGAGTAACATCCCATAATGCACTTGAACAGAGACTGAAGTCATCCCACGCAACCACTCATCTCTCCTGTCTTCACATCTACCTTTTCACCTTGCCTGGTGATCTAATAAAAGTGATAACAGCGATGGCAGCTGATAACAAATAACCCTCTGTGTATTCCCTCACTCACTGTCACTTCAATGTCATCAATCATGCACATCAATCAATCATCCCATTACCATGGCGATGGGGCTGGGACAGCATGTGCCATGCCTGTGCTAGGACACAGACACACACACACACACACACACACACACACACACACACACACACACATACACAAACACACAGAAAGGAGACTATGTATGGTCTGCTGGCATGTGTAATGTAATTACAGCATAGACACAGCATGATTTGATCTGGGCTGTCAACGTAAGAGCAGTGATGGAAAACATGAGTTCATCATTGTGTGGGTGTCTTATAGAGTCGGTGGCAATAGAAGGCTGGACTCGAGGAAGTGTGCTTTAAGTGTAAATACACCTCCACCTTCAGGCACTGAACAACAGACTACACGTCAAAAGTTTGTGTACCTGACTGACTGTTTTTATACACATTCTGACCTAAAATGCTTGAATTTTATTCTCAGGCAAGTAAAGTTAATGGTTAGGAGGTGTAAATGCCTCAACCATTCTGTTTGATTACAACAGGTGAGTAAACAAGCATCATTAAATATCAAGTGTAAGCATGACTGCATTAGCTTAGATTGTTTTTGTGCAATTCAGGATCATTTTTCATATACAGTACTGTAGAAAAGTCAGAGACTGCCCTTCGTTTGATTTCATTTCCCATCAAAACGGTCATAAGAAAATCCACTTGTATAAGGAAGGGGTCAAAGGAAAAGGTGAAAGGAAAATAAGTGAAAACGAAAAAAAAGGAGTTTCCAAAGCTAAAGAACTGTATTGCTACCCTCAGATGCATTTTTAGGTCCCTAGTGTTCAGCATATGTAGGGCTCATTCATGCTGGAAAAGCATCCCAGGTGGTTCCTCATGGAACTGCTAGAAAGAATGCCCAGAGCTACAGCAAGGCAGTTTGGATTTGTTTACTTTTTTTGGTCTGTGCAATTCCATAGGTGTTATTTTATAGATTCCATGTCTTCAATATTATTATAAAATGTGAGAAATAGTAAACTCTTTTATAAATAGGTGTGTCCAAACTGGCACTTTTGATTGGTACTGTACATCTGGGGCTGGTAAAGGGCCCCAACCAAAGCATACATACATACAAATGAAGCCATGCGTATATTTTTTAATAAATCAGCGCCGCTGCATATGTTGCCTTTGCTGGCCATTGTAAAAGGTTAGGGCAGCAAAAGATTTAGGGCTTCCAGCATTCTTCTGGTTGGCTCCAAACAAGCAAACTGATGTCCCTACGGAGCTTATCTGGATGAAGAACCCCAGAGAGGCTCTGAAAGGGCATAAATAAAGGGCCTGTCTCTGTTGCTACCAGCCCACAAGTGGATTAGAAATTGGGTGTTTGTGTTGGTGAGTCTGGAAGGGGCGGCAAGAGGCTAGTCCCTTATCTCCAGAAAGCAGAGAGTGCCAAGCTGCCAAGGAATCAATAAGGTGACCACAGGCAAGTTTAAACGCAGTGTGCCACGTCGGTGCACTCACTCAGTCAGGGTGGGCTTCCAAAGGCCACGGAAAGGCCACAGCATTCAGAGGTGAATAATTGCATTCAGAAGCTGCTTGATATGATTGGATTCCTGATGCTCATTTTCTGGATCACTAACTGTGGGGTCAAAAGTCAGCAGTGAGCGTGGCATTTGGATCCATGGCGTAACAGAAAGCCTGATATTCACGGCCTTTGGAAAAATCGTGTCGAGTTGTCAGCGTGTGTCAGGAATATGCAGTGCTAACACAGCTCATAAAGATCCATAAGAGTGAGCTGTCATTGCCCGTGGTACCCGGGTGAGGTCACAGTTGGTTTTTTTCTTCCATTTATTTTTATCTTTCTTCTTCCCTTAAAGGTTTAATGTTTTGTTTGCCTTCAGGTTGCAAAATGCCCTATTTATGAGATAAAAAACCTGCCGATGACTTTCAAAAAGGTAATAAATAAACTGTTTACTTCTTCTTGGTATGGAAAACATTTGCGCGCAAAGCTTGAAGATGCTATTGTTCTGCGGAAAACTCAGAGAAGTCCCAAAGAGAGTTCAAGCGCAAGCCTATTCTCTAGAGGCTTCAAAACACCTAGAAAATTCTGCATTGTCTTCTCACTTTCCACGGCAGAAGAGAGCGAGCAAGGGAGAGAGAGAGAACACCGTGTATCCTCCTGTTTGCTAACCTCAGTGTTATCTGGTATAGAAGGGGACAATGTGTGAGGGACTGCTACACAGGTTTAATTAAGCTATTTGAAGTAGCGGTGGCTGCACATGAATACATCAGTGTGTGGCTGTGGACTATCAGTGTTTGTCAGTGGCGAGGCCTCCTGCCCGTCTGCCTGTTTTACACACATACGCGCACACACCCAATGCGCTTCATCCTCTACCCCTCCTCAATCCTTCACCGAGCACCACACCCACGGGGAGTCAAATTAATTTCTCGCAAGACTGCAGGGTATTAAAAAAGAGAGCGTCTGGAAAGGACATTGTCTTTGAAAGTGAGCCGATCCTCAGTCTATTGTTATATTGAGTAAGGATCCTCACTGAGCCTCGTTGATGGAGCTGCATCCTTGCGTAATGCGTCACGCTACCGGAATACGCTGGGATGTCTACTTAAATATCCATCTCCATCAGCAGATCTATCTGTGTAATCGCTTTCATGACATCTTGATCAACTACAACATTCTGCTAACTTAGACTCGCTGCAAACTGTGCAGTAAGGCTTTTTGAGTTTATCGCATGTCACACTGTTCGAGATGGTGGCACTAAAATTATGGCCCACAACAAACTAAGCGTGGGCTCTTTCATCAGGAGATCACAGGTTCGATCCTTGGCGATGCTGTCACTATCCATGGCTGTGAAGAAAGCATAGTGGGTCTTCTCTCTACCCCTATCACTCAGAGAAATGCTTGCAATGCAGGCGTATTAACTGATGTAACTGAACTGGCAGAATAAGCGTTCTCCTCTAAGTGTTTTTAGTTGTCCAGTGATGTTGCATAGCAGTGGTTTGAAAAGGTGACCAGCTTCACATGTCTCAGAGGAACTGTGTGTTAGCCTTCATTCACCCAGCTTGCTGTGGTAAGAGAAGATATGTAATTGGATATGACTAATGAGTGAATTAGATATGCTTAAATTGCGAAAAATTGGAAAAATAATATTAATAAAAAAAGAGATTCACACGTGAGACATGCCAGTTTATACAGTAAAGACTGTCTGACTGTTGGCAAACTATACAGCAAAATGACAACATCTTCCACTGTCCCTTATTCTGACAAAGTAAGCTAATAATGCCAGTAATGCTTATAATTTTCTGTTCATTACAAGGTAGGTAGCTCTTTTATTACATAAGGCACTGTACGTAGACAGATCCCAGGGGCCTGAGACACTTGGGGGCCCCGATTTTACGACAATTACGTAAAAATTACGACAATTACGACAAAATCTAAACAGTTGTCTGGACTCGAAGTGGGAAGTTTAGCAGCATGAACAAATTTCTGTTAAAATACTGATGGGCTATTTAAGGTGGAACAGGAAAGTTAGCTCGCTAGCTACCAAAACGCATGATATTAACTGTTATTGTTATGTAGAAAATGACCATAATACATTGAAACAACATTAAACTAAGATAATACACACATACATACACACATCCGCCCGATGACCGCTGGGAGAGGCTCCAGCACAACCCCCCCGCGACCCTGAGGGAGAAGCGGCTTAAAAAATGTGTGACATTAAACTAAGATAATACAGTTTATTGTAATTTTAAATGGAGAAAATACTCATATTTGTGGGTTTTTTTGGTCTCTTGCTCAACCATCTTGCTGGTTTTTCTTTTTTTCTCTGAAAAACCTCTGTTTGGAGGGTCATGTAGCCCTGACACTTTGCCCTACCCCTCCCTCTCAACCACAATAGGGACACTCTACCCCTAGAAGTGAACATGCAAATCAGAGGGTTAAGGGCTAAGTGGTCGGGGCAAAGGGTGAAATGGAATTGGGCCCTTGACAAACTTGCGGGCGCCCGTTTCCAAAGTCAAATAAAAAAAGTTACAATGCTCTTCTTGGTAGTATTATGTTCATTTCAGCGGCCTGACTTCACTTTTAATCCTCATTAGGGTAAATGTTTTGCGTGTGAAGAACGGATGCATGATTTATAGGAAATGCTGCATTGGTTTGGTTTATGTTAGCATGTGTTTTTGTTAGTGTGTACAGTCTTGCTTTGTCTCGATTGAAAAAACATGCGCTTGCAGTGATGACATGCCCAACACTGCGATTAGCATGTTACCATAATGGTGCTGCAGAGCCCCCTGATGTAACCTGCCTATGGTATCTTATTAAATCCCCTGACCATGCTGGAAGCAACCAAGTATTTGTGCCCATGGGCCAATAACCTGATGATCTGGGCTCATTTGAGCCCCTGCCCTTTCGCTCCCAGACTGTACAAGCGCCCTCTTCATCGGAGTGTATGATAATTTAGTTTAATATCACCATTTTTTTGGAGGTCTGCATTGGTGTGGAGAGCTCAAATTCCACTAGGGTCAGTTTGAGTTCCGCTACCTTTATCGTTCTTGGGCACCCCCTTTGACAGCCTGTTGAAATTTCACCTCAACAACTCCCACTTGTCACGGATGCTTGCATCACCACAGTGCTGGAAATCATACTAATAAATCAATGACAATCTTGATAACAAAGCGTCACAATGCATAATGTGGTCATTCTGACTGGGCAAATAACTTGCTGAACCAAGTTTTTCATTGTTGCAAGAACAGATTCATAGAGATTTTAAAGAAAGCACTTAAAGAGAGTTTTAACTGAGATTCCTCACTTTTTATAGCAGTGAAACAAAGTAGGGAATAAGATTACTGCCCTGTAAATGTGAGATTTGTGGCTCAGTGTCCTGCTCTGGTGAAAACACTCATTTTAGCATATACCTGTGCTATTTTGGGCTGCATATATAAGCCTTGGAGTGAGACTCCTAACACTACATTTCCCTTCCTTTGAAACATGATTCTCTGGATAAAAGTGCATGCCAAATTAAATTTCATTCACGTCCAGGTAATTTAAGCCAGTTCTCTCTGAAGACTTTACTGAAGTCTTCTCAAACATTCACATTCTTTGGTGTGAGTTGTATGTCTTCCCATGCTGTTCTCCTGTTGGTGGCTTCATTGGAAGGCCATAGAAATGGTCAATCAGAGATCCAAAATTTCGGAAACTATAAAGCCAGTCAACAGCTATTCTCAATTGCAGAGGCACTAATTTTACCGCCAGCAACCAATGTTACAATATGCTCACCAAATGACAATTCTTTATCATAATTTGTGATGTCTGCCTGGTAATCAGTGAATCTTAATTGTTATAACGCTGAAGCACCTTATAAAACTCACTCACATTTTGCAGGCTATAAGTTCTCCACAAGGAGCCGCCATTAGCAGTTTAAACAGTGCTTTACATAGTGACACTGTGCATCCTTGTTCAGCCTTTCAGTGCACAAATAAGTAACTATTAGCATTTCATATTATTATTACTTTGCACAACAGTGAATGGTGTTTTTTGTAATGTTGCTTTTTGCTTGCAGCACCTCTGGTCAGAGGCATATGAATTTAATAATAATTTATCACTTCTCATATCATCATTGTGATATCCAACAGCTTTATTGGACATCACATATTCTATCCATACTGTGCAGCCCTAGCCCTAACCTGTGCAGCCTCTATATAGCACACCAGCTACACCAGTCATTGGTCCTCCCTTACTCTTGTGTATACTTGCCTTTACGCTAAATGACATGGAGAAAAAACAACCTCAGCCAGGTTTAGTTCTGTTTTTAGCTTGATGTTTCTTCAGGTCTGGTTCATCCCAACCTGGGCCACCCCTATATATTTCATAAGCTAGACCGGTCATTGGCCCCCTGGCTCTGCCCTATTTAAAACCTCCGTCTAAATACAGCACAGTACATCCTCTGCTCTCCGCCTGCCTCTCCATTGCTTCTCCATTGCCGCGTCTCAGCGTAGACTCAGTCCATTCCCATTCTCGTCTCATCCCCTGTCTCACACCTCTGTAATTTCATATCCATCATTAAAAGGCTCGGGGAGAACGAGGCTCCGCCGGAGCGCCCGGCTATAAAAAGCATTCCACAGACGAGTGCCTCGCCTTCCATTTCCATCTCTGTTGTAAATTGGCAATTTCTGGAGGCCTGACAACATTGTTCTCTCGACAAAGAGTGAGGAGAAGACAGCAGCTTATTAACCTGGCCTCAGATGCGCCCACCGTTCAGGTTAATAACCGCAAAGCGAAGCGTCCGGGGGCCCAGGGGAGAGCGTGCTGGGAGACTGGCGTTGACGATCATGCGAGAGACAGGCGGCAAAGCCCAGGAGCTGATTGCAATGAAATTAGATTCATCTCTGAAATGATACGAGGGGCCTCGGATGTTTGTCGATTTCATCCCTCTCAGATGCTCTCTCTCTCTCTCTTTCTCCTCTCCTTCCTGAGCCATGTCGTGCCTTGTCTGTGTCGAGAGCAGTACCTCTCTGCTTTCCTCTTATCTTTCCTCTCCTCTCTCTCCTTCCGCCCGCCCCACCGATACTCTCTCCTGTCTCGTCCCATCTCTGCTCCTCCTCTCTCTCTCTTTGCCTCTGCTCTCCTCTCCTCACTTCATAAAGTCTACTCCAAACTTCTCCTCACTTCTCCTCTCCCAGAATGACTTTCAGTCCCGTCTTGTTTGCCCTAACTGGTCAATTCTTAAAAGTTTGTGCAATCTTCAATATAATTAATTATATGTGATATACTTTTGGGTAATAACTATTGGTAACTATTAAAAATCATCCTTTACAGCTGATTAATAACTCTTAACAGATTATCAGTAACACATATGAGTGAAGCACCCTCACCTTGGCCCTAATTCTAACCCTAACCTTAACCTCAACCCAAAACCTAATCCTAAACCTCACCTTGGCCCTAATTCTAACCCTAACCTTAACCTCAACCCAAAACCTAATCCTAACCCTCACCCTGGCCCTAATTCTAACCCTAACCTTAACCTCAACCCAAAACCTAATCCTAACCCTCACCTTGGCCCTAATTCTAACCCTAACCTTAACCTCAACCCAAAACCTAATCCTAACCCTCACCTTGGCCCTAATTCTAACCCTAACCTTAACCTCAACCCAAAACCTAATCCTAAACCTCACCCTGGCCCTAATTCTAACCCTAACCTTAACCTCAACCCAAAACCTAATCCTAACCCTCACCCTGGCCCTAATTCTAACCCTAACCTTAACCTCAACCCAAAACCTAATCCTAACCCTCACCCTGGCCCTAATTCTAACCCTAACCTTAACCTCAACCCAAAACCTAATCCTAACCCTCACCCTGGCCCTAATTCTAACCCTAACCTTAACCTCAACCCAAAACCTAATCCTAAACCTCACCCTGGCCCTAATTCTAACCCTAACCTTAACCTCAACCCAAAACCTAATCCTAACCCTCACCCTGGCCCCAATTCTAACCCTAACCTTAACCTCAACCCAAAACCTAATCCTAACCCTCACCCTGGCCCTAATTCTAACCCTAACCTTAACCTCAACCCAAAACCTAATCCTAACCCTCACCCTGGCCCTAATTCTAACCCTAACCTTAACCTCAACCCAAAACCTAATCCTAAACCTCACCCTGGCCCTAATTCTAACCCTAACCTTAACCTCAACCCAAAACCTAATCCTAACCCTCACCCTGGCCCTAATTCTAACCCTAACCTTAACCTCAACCCAAAACCTAATCCTAAACCTCACCCTGGCCCTAATTCTAACCCTAACCTTAACCTCAACCCAAAACCTAATCCTAAACCTCACCCTGGCCCTAATTCTAACCCTAACCTTAACCTCAACCCAAAACCTAATCCTAACCCTCACCTTGGCCCTAATTCTAACCCTAACCTTAACCTCAACCCAAAACCTAATCCTAACCCTCACCCTGGCCCTAATTCTAACCCTAACCTTAACCTCAACCCAAAACCTAATCCTAACCCTCACCCTGGCCCTAATTCTAACCCTAACCTTAACCTCAACCCAAAACCTAATCCTAACCCTCACCCTGGCCCTAATTCTAACCCTAACCTTAACCTCAACCCAAAACCTAATCCTAAACCTCACCCTGGCCCTAATTCTAACCCTAACCTTAACCTCAACCCAAAACCTAATCCTAACCCTCACCCTGGCCCTAATTCTAACCCTAACCTTAACCCAAAACCTAATCCTAACCCTCACCTGGCCCTAATTCTAACCCTAACCTCAACCCAAAACCTAATCCTAACCCTCATAACTTTTTGACATGCTGCTGAGACTCAGTTCAGTGTTTGTTTCATCTATGAAAGACCACACAAAATAAAGTGTCACCAACATTACCTGTCAAAAGTTTGAGGAATTTCTCCTGAAATTTAGTTTGATATTTAATGTTTGATCTGTGTATATTAATAAGACATACACACAGACAATGGCCCTGTCAACATTAAATAGCTAGTTCCTATTAATTTGGGTAATGTTTGTTAAAATAAGCATGTTTTGCTTAATGATGGGACATTTTTCTCTTCAAAACAGCACACTTGATGTGCAAGATATCATCACTTATAAACATGATCAAATGAATCTACTGACATCTGAACCAACTGTGCAAAGAAAACGAGACCAGTGTGTAAAGGCCTGAACGCCGTCAGCAATACTGTCAGAAAGCAACTTACAACTTAATCATTTTACACAGGTAGGTGAAGGCAGCGTTAGGAGGCTTGCCCAAGGACTCTTATTGGTATAGTGTGGAGTGCTACAGCGTAGAAGTCAGAGGTGTTACCCACTGCACTATAACAACAATTAAACTCATTTCAAACTGCTGCCGTAAGAGCTACTGTTGGCATGACAATCTACATGAGGATTTTGCACGCCGAGCAAACATGTGAGCTCATTCAGAACAGAACTCTAACCTGTAAAATGCAACTGACATGCGGTTCTTCTTCAAAAATGCAGTTTTGTAACAACAGCACAGAGAAAGCACATGATTAGCAGAGAAAAGCAGATTAAACAGCAGAAACAGTTTTGCATCCTTCTTAATGGGTTAAACACACTTTGTAACATAAGGTGTCCCTAAACTTTTGACAGCTGGCGTACAGAGATACATCACTGTGTTCTCTAAGCTGACTGACACAGCACAAAACTACAGTCTTTGGTAGAGGGCAACACTTGGTGGCTTTAAAGCTGCTGGTGTTAACTAAGCTATTTATCTAACGCTGCTGTTTGCCTCAGCAGTTTGGTGTTCGCTCCCTGAGGAAAAACACAGAGAGACAGAAGGAGAGTACGCGGCAGAGCAGTGACCAACACTGGACAGTGGGTATCGTCGGCACTGCCTGAGGAGTTCGATGGATTGGCTCTCATTGGGTAGTGCCACTCCAGCCCAGTGACCGATACACTTCAGCACACACACAGTAGCCACTGGGGCACTATCGACCCACACAACATGTCCACAGCAAACGGGTGGGGGTGGGGTGGGGTGAGACAGAAAGACATGGAGGAAGGACAGAATGGAAAGCAAGGAAGAGTCAAGAAACAGAGATGAATAAGAAAAGGGGCAAGATAAAGGCAAGAAAGGAAAATAAGCAAGCAAGAAAAGGCAGGTAGAAAGAAAATAAAGTAAGGAAAGACAAAAAATGAAGGTAGAAAGCAAAAAAAAAAAAACAAAGAAAAGAATATGCAGAAGAAAACAAGCACATAAAAATAAGGCGGAAAGAAAAGAAAACAAGAAAGAAAGAAGGAAAATAGCTAGGAAAATATGGAAAAAAGAAGAATGCGAGAATGAACGTGAAGGAAAGAGGTAAAGCAAGCCAGAAAGAAAAGAAAAATGCAAGAAAGAAAGTTAGACAGAAAAGACAACCAGAGAGCAAAGGACAAAGAAAGCAAGTCAAGGAAGGAAGCGAAGCTGGAAAGAAAGTAAGAAAAAAGCAAGCACAAAAAGAAAACAAGGGAAGAAAAAAAATTGAACGCAAGGACAGAAAGTGAAGGAAAAGAGAGGAAGTCAGGAAAGAAAGAGTAAAAGGAAAGATGGCAAGCTTGAAAGAAAATAACTTTTTTTTGTTATTTGATTTATTTATTTCTTTATTATTATGTATTTATTTTTCCTTTCATGTTATTTTATTTGCATATTGATTCACGATTATAAGGCCGTATTTTGTAATTGTTGTTTCAGTACTTTGTCTGTAAATGTTTTATTTTGTGTTTGTGTTGCAAGACCTTTAAAAAGCAATTGAAAAAAAGAAACAAAAAAATAACAGAAAAATAAAGCTAGAAAGCAAGAAAAGTGAAGAAAGCGAGAAATGGAATTAATACGATGAAAAAAGAAAGAAAGCTAAAAAAAAAAGCAAGGCAAGGCAAGAAAGGTAAGAAAGGTAAGAAAGAAAGAAAGAAAGAAAGAAAGAAAGAAAGAAAGAAAGAAAGGCCAAGGAAAGCAGGAAAAAAGAAAGTAAACAAGCTAGAAATAAATAAGGCAAGAATGCATGAGAAGTAAGAGAAGAACACAAGTTAGAAAGAAAGCAGTAAAGTATGGAAAGAAAGAGTCAAGGAAAGGAAAAAGGAGGAACGCCTGCTAGAAAGAAAAGAAAGCAAGCCAGCAAACACAAAATAAATAAAGGAGAGAAACCGAGCTAGAAAGAAAGAAAAGGGGAAGGACACCAAGAAAACGTACGAATGAAAAGAAACTAAAGGAACCTAGAAAGGAACAAAAAAGAAAGAAAGGGAGTTAGGAAGAGAAGAAATGCACGAGTAACGACTCTAACAGCCTAATCATGAAGCACGGCTCTGTTGTGCTGGCAGCAGCGGGTCAGACAGCCTGGAGAGGCGGCGGTGGTGGTGCTGGGCCGTTTGATGAACAGCTGACAGGGATAAACAGGAGCTTTAGGATGACACATGCCACTGAGACGGAGAGCATCCTTAAACAAATCCCTGCATATCCTCTTTATCCCAGCACTAAACCGCACGGATAGAAGACAGATACATATTTCACCAGAGCGCCAGGCTTTTACCTGTGAGGAGCCACAATGAGTCCGAGTCAGTTGTTTCTGTTGCGCACTGTGGGCTCGCTGAGGCGTTCAGAGCCTTTTCTCTAAAACTAAAGCTCACGACAGCTCCTTTACATCGGGATACGCTAATTAGTGAGAAGCCATAGAGGATCAATGATAAAACGGAATTTTAAATGAGAATTTCTGATTTCTGCTGTTAGGATGTAAACAAAGCCATTCAGAATGCTTTGCTGTGAAGTGCTTCATTCTTGAGATACTTGTCGAATCGGAATTGTTCACAACGTGGTGACAGGGACCAGACATCTGAAGCATTTAATGTCTCTAAGGGCCCAGATGCATCAACCCGACAAGGAAGAACAAGCACGGTCTAAGGCCGACTGATGATCTCCTTCCGTCAGCTCACCGTCGCCTCTCGTCTCCTGTGGAAATTTGCATGTAAACACACCGCAAAGGCTACAGCTGATGGCTGGCACACATATACTAAATGCACCTGTGCAAAAGGGAACAGCTCTTTATAGCAGGAGCTGGCAGTAGTCTTTAAAACTGTACAAAAAGGTGGGAAATACGATGATAATTTATCATTATTGTGATCAATTTTGTCGTCCCGATACACATGATGACAATAGATATGGTTATAAATAAAACTGTATGTTTTATTATATAGAGAGCATAATTAGTCCTTTTTAACTGTATTTAGTGAAGCAATGCATTGTATGGACTGTTGTTGATGGAAGTTTTTAAATGTGTCCTAGTGTATTGGGTCTGAGTGTCAAAATATCATGATTGTGAAAATTTCAATATATGATTTTGTTTATACCCCCCCCCCACCCTTGCTGTACAAAAATGAACACACAAAGTGAAAATGTATGCTCCAATCTCCATGTTTGAGCTAGAGTGAAAAAAGTGGACATAAACCACTGTTTTACAAGGCTACTTAGAACTGAATGTACATTAAAAAGTGAAAAAAAACTGTTAATTACACAACAAAAAGTGCATGGAGATCTCATGCTTGATTTCATGTTAGTGTATCCTCTTAGCACCTTCAGAGTTTTTGTGCATCTGTGTTTACTCATAATTATTAAATATATTTTTATTGGGAATACATTATTCAAATCTGGTGCATTTAAATATTCTGACACTCAAATAGCAAAAAGTGGTTACAACGGCCATCCGTACTGATAAACCTTTCACTGGCTATGGACCTCCTCCTCCTGAGAATGTGTGCCCTCGCTGACGAGGACTAATTACAGCCAGTACACAAACTATGGACTGTCCCAGGTGCTGGCAACGCAAATGCTATGAAGGGACTTTTTGTCAAGTTTCAACAAAAATCTAACCACCTTGGGAGCCACAACATTTCATGTCTTTTTTACTGAAGTACCGTCTCACCATCTTGGCTGTACGCTAAAATGTACACTAAATGTACGCTAAAAATAATATGAATGGAAGCTTTAGCTGCTTTTCTCGCATCTCCAGCGAGAAACATTTCCGCAGTGGTATAACTTAAATAACTATATAACAATATGTAACAGTATAACAATATAGCTTATTGCAAAGTGTCTCTTAACATTTGATTTTAGCTTCTTATTCGCCAGCTTCTTTTTAAAATCTTCCTGTTCCACCTTAAATGATGCCTGAGGCTAACCATATAGCTAAGTGCTGCACCATTTAAGGTGGAATATGAAAATTCGAACAAGAAGAACAGGAAACTATAATCACTGGAGTGATTATAAATGCATCGCCTTCAAATGATCAATGTTCGTCTTAAATCTTTCTCTTTGTGTTTTCGCTAGCTACTAGCTAGGTGAGACTGTTGTTGGTGTTGCTATGGTGACCAGCACTCAAGGTTAAAGGGTGAATCAGCAGTTGTACATTAACTCCAGTGTTTACGACCATTTATTGTTATACTGATTAAATAAAGCAGAGCTTTATTTTACTGCAAAGGAGGATTATTTCATTTTATCTACAAATTTAATTCTGCTGTCGAGCCGCAACAGGGCAGTAAAAATGTGTTGCTGACCCCAGGCCTAGTCACTAAGGCTCATTCATGGGCTGGCGGCATCCAGTTATGATTATGCTGTCAGGCATTTATGACAGATCTGTGATAAAATAAACATAACATAAAATGTTTTTTAAATACATTCATGGTGGAGAGGCACATACAAGATATTGTAAGGTGAAACAGGCCCCCAGAAAGCAGATGTTTTCAGATTTTCTACTGTTGCACATTAGTAGTGTTACATACAAAAGCTCCAAAGACACATGTAGGCTCACTCAATAAGATGATGAAATTTGCTTTGTAAGCATCGTGAGCCCAGGCTATATCACCACCATCTGAGAGATTTGACTCGGTATGTTTGTCTTCCTTCCCCCATGTCATGAATATTTGAGAAACCACATAAAGCAGATGGGAAAATGCTGGTTGCATTTTGCTGCATTAGCACTGAGCTGAGTCTGACAAGCCAATATTGACCAGCACTGACTGTTTGACCATCAGTTGGTCAAAACTGCAAGCCATCACTGTCATGAAAAATAACTATACAATTCCTATCCAATTGAATGAGATGGGTAATCCTGTAAAATAATCCATAGGTAATCCTGTAAATATCCGTGTAACCGCCTGTATCTGATTACATTCCCTATCGGAAGTTTAGGTCCGTTCTGCATGTGCATCACGTCATAGTGAAAGTTTATACTGCTCAACACGGCGGAGCAGAAACTGGTCTGCAGAGGAGACGAAGTTTATGCTTTGATCTTTAAAAGACGGCGGTGGGACGGACGTCCATCTTATGTGTCTCAGAACACGACATCTTCCAATCTGCCTTCTTTAATAAGGACATGTGAAGCACGTTTTCCTGAGTCTGACATCATTTTAAAGCAATTAAAAACACAAGCACTGCTCACTGCTGCTCATCTCTGACTGGACTCACATGATGCTCGTTGTCATGGTAACGTCTACACTAAATAACTCTCTACGCATGCATGTAATTTTGGATCTGATTACTTGTAGTGAGCTTGTAAACAGAGATTTTCCATCAGACTGTTGAGTAAAGTGAGCATAAACACCCCAGTGTTAATCTATAATCAGAACGCATTTAATCAGTTTAAAAAAAAATCTTTACATATAAACAGAGACACTAAGAGTTCAACCAAGTTTGCTGTTGTGACACTGACGATACGATAAGTTCATTTCTTCTCCTTATGACAGCAACAAAATACTTGACCCACCTGACTTATTATCAGCGGGTCAAAATCGCAAATACAGAATAAAAAGACAGTTGAGACTGAGTGTGTGAGAGCGAGCGAGCGAGCGAGAGAGAGAGAGAGAGACTGCGAGAAACCGCTCTCTACTGTAACATATGGTCCTGACACTCGGGGTCATCAGCAGATAAATACTGCATCAGCAGTGGGCCCAATGCTCCACGCTTTCTCCCACACGCCCCCCTGCCAGTGCCACCAGCGGAAACACTGAATATCAATGACCACTCCACCTTCCCTGTGGTCGCCCCTTCTTCTGATCCTTTTGACCCCCATTTCCTGCCTCCATCTCCCCGCCCAGCGGGAGCTCTCTCTGGACTCTCTCTCTCTCTCTGTCTCTCGCTCCTCCTCTCTCATCCTGCCTCATCTTCTCCTCCTTTCTCACACGGATGGCGCTTGGCCAGATTAGTGCTGTCTGCCACATCCCAGGACGGCGCTGTTCTGTTATTGTGCCTTATGGGAGGACAACACAGACTGTACAACAATGCAGCTTTCTGTGGGACGAAATAGTCTTACTCGTGCTCTAAAAGGGGTCGTGATACACATTTTTCTTGTCCACTTATAATGTTCGTGTGGTCACAGTGGTATTTGCCATCTAAACAAAAATGCAAAATAAAAATAAACAATAATAAATTGAAATAACCATCGACTACTTTTTAGCAGCTAACAGGGTCTCAGCACATGTGGTATCTAGACCAATATTAAAGGTTCCATAGATATATCAGCATGGCAGAAATACAATAAAGCACCAAATGATCTCTTTGAATGTTATTCAAAGAAGCTACACTAAGGAATGCTTTTATTTTAGAGCAGCCACTGTACTGTAATTTGCTGCTGTTTGTGAGTTCAGCATTGTGAGAGTTTAGGTTATTTACCTGTTTTAAAGGGGAACTCCACAGATTTTGCAAAATGACTTAATCACCCAGTGGTGTGGTTTGGTGGGTAATGCGCTTTTCCAGAGAAATTTAGAGTCAGAACTGTTCACCATTATAGTAGTAGGAACCAGACGTCTGACACGTTTAATGGCTCTAAAAGCTACTATTACATTATCCCATTATTACACAAAATGGTTATGAATGCATGGCTTGATACCTGAGACATTGTTTTGTGATAGTTTTGTTATAAAGTTTTGGTCTAAAACATATTTTTTAGTATTTTAGTATTTTAATTATCATATTTTTAGTTTTACTCCAAGTTTAGTTCCGTATTTCCTCTCAAAACAGTTTTCTTTCAAAGCAGTTTTCTTAACTATTTTGTGAAATAGTATGCAGAGGACTTTGAGGAGGTCTGTTTTCAAAATGTCATAGAGTCATTTCAATTTGAACCGGAAAACACAAAGGAGTTGCAGCGATTTAAAGAAGAGAGAGAGCCAAAAGGGAGAGAGAGACTGAACCTGCCGGCACTGACGCAGAGCAATGCAGGGAGAATGGAAAGTGTTGGTCTCAACAACTACTTGCTATTCCACTTCACCAGTTTGTGAGGTAGGACACCGAGGTATATAGTTATTTCTTTGTGCGGCCATGTTAGACGGTTAGAAGGAAAACATAGTACCCAAGGAAAATGTATTATTTCAGCATAAAAACTTGCAAGGCCATGTGTGTTCACTGGCCATTTTGGAGAGTAAATAAAATGCTGATATTTGTAATATACACATACGGATGTCTGGCTCCTTGTACTACAGTGGTGAACAATTTCGACCGTAAATTTCTCTAGTTAGTCTCTCTGTTACTTTCAGGTTTGCCTCCATTAGTGCCAAAACGTGACCTGATTTTAGTATAAAATCCCTCAAATCTATCCCTCAAATATATTTCTGACAAAAAAATTCAACCCATTATATTAATATCTCGATGTAACACAGCCAGAGTAATAAAAATAAACCTTACTTAATATCTACTCACCTTTGCATCAGTCTGAATCAGGTCACCAGTGCCTACCAAAAATCCATTTAATGCCTAAAACAAATGCTACCCTTATTTGGTGGGAACCATCATAAAATTTTATGATCATAAAAAAAAAACTTCATAAATCATAACATTTTCCAGGATGACACCACATGAGTGTTGCAGCAGCTCCAGCTCACTTTGAGCTTTTTTCTTATTTTCTGTCATTTTCTCCATTCATTTTTTAAATATTTTTACTTTGATTGCTTGCCAAGGGCTTTTTTTAAATAAATATTGTCTATTTAGTAGCAAGTAACAAATTGTAAGTACCTTGTTAATTACTTGCATGTTAATTTATCTTCTTGTTACTTCTTTTTCTTGAGAACGTTGCTGTACCTCTGCTGCTGTAACACTGAGAATTTCCCCGTTGTGGGACTAATAAAGGATTATCTTATCTTAAAAATGCAATCACATTTTTTGGAGGACTATGGTTCAGGTGTTTGAAGTGTGCACACCTGTCAGAATTAACCTAAAGAAAAAGTGTGGTCTGCCACCAAACAAAGCAGGCCTAAAAGAATCGAACTTTCACCCAAAGACTATGTGTCTTGACTAAGAACATACAGGAGAAAAGGGTCTCCTGTCAGAGAAACAGGAAGCACAATTGTCTGGCTAAATGTAGCCTAGCAACTAGCAGTGCAAATCAGCAAAAAACAGGCCAATTTTTTCATGCTGTTTTTCCTGACCAATACCCATTCAGGTACACATGAGTGAGACACCACAGGTGGCTCCACTGTGGCAGAATGGCAGAACCCTTTGCCTGCTCTCTCCTTCAAAAGGCAAAGCCAAGGCTCCTAAACATCTCATTACCTCCACAACGGCCAGGGCTCCGCAGCTGGGCGGTAAAAAAAGTAAAAGCCTCAACACAAGAAGCCCTTTCAGTTGATAGCAGTAGTTAAACTTTGCCTCTTTTTGTGTCTTTACTGCTCTCATTGTGTATGTGGGGGATAACTGCAGTCTCATAAAAGCAGACGCTTTTGTCCCACACTGTCAGATTTACACTCCTTGTTAAGCCAATGACACCCTCTATGCTTGACGGCTTGTCAGTGTTTTTTTGCTGGCTGTCCATTTTGGCCAGGCGAACATGCTATTTAAGATTACGCTTCATTAGTGAATACAGGAGGCTGTTGGCGCAAGTGACCGAACTAGTGGCAAAGAGTCTACAGAGTGCCCCTGGGAGCCTGCAGGCTGGCCTTCGCCTGAGTAAACAGTGGGTTTTGCCTGAATTCCTGCTTATTTATGAGAATAATTTGCTTGCGACTCATGGCCACCTGTTAGCCATGATTCAAAGACTTCTTGTGACTTCAGAGATAAGAAGGCGTCCCATGGAGAGAAAGGCTGGCGTGGCCTTCTGTAACAAGTGTTAGACAGTACGTCACTCAAAGGCCTGCGCCAGCCACACTAGTCGCCTACTGCCCAGACTGCTAAATGTAATTGAGTGCATACATTTTTAAACAAATATTTACAATTCGAAGCAACATTTGACTGGTTTAAGGATGCCAATTAACGGTAAATACAATATATATGCAATAAACACATGTCTATAATTCTGCCCACTAACTCTAATTTTGGCCACAAGATTTATCAGCTTGGTTGCCCATGTGCCAAAATTTGGCCAGTGCCAAAATCTGCATATCCCTGGCTAGAAATGATACCAGTGTATAGACTGCACTGTGGATACTGTGATAGCAACAAAAAAAGTGAAAGTAACCAAACCAAAAACTGACAAACCCAACACAAATCAGCCTTAAATGCCCATATTTGGGGGAAAAAATGTTCCTTGCTTTATTAAAATAAGAGTTTGATGTATTATGTAAACATTTTAGTTTCAAAACATATTGTTTGATCTTTATGTTTGGAATTATGCAATGAAAAGCATCATATTTACATACAGTAAATCCACCTATTCAGCCTACAGCACTTTCATTTCAGCCTACTGCCCATTCATGCTCATGCTGAAGTTATAAGCAGGGTTTCAGCCTGGGCTACTACTGAGAAAGACATGATAAAAGGTCACCAGTTAGAACAGAGGTCATTTACAGATACCAGTCTTAAAGGCACAGTAACAGACTGCTGTTGTTTTTGGAAGAAAACCTTGTATCTCCAAAACGGTCACTTTACAGGAGAAGGAAAAAACCTACTTCAATTTGAATGTAAGTCAATGGAACCAGAGATTTTTCCTGGTCATTTTGGGCTGTTCCTTTTGATCCATTCATCATGAAATTCACACAGGATGTAAAGGATAACAGGCAATTTCAAATTACGTGAAAAACTCAAAATGCTAAAAATGGAGACGCAAGCTTTTGTTCCGACAACAGCGAGAAGCAACTGTCTCAGGGATAAAGAGAGGTTAGGAAATGGTCGTATAAAAATATGTGGAACTACAACTGTTTTTGGTACATAAACCCACACAAACATCACTGAATATAAGTGCGTAAAGAAGTAAGTAAGTAAATAAATAAATAAATACAAGAAAGTATCAAAACGCTATTTAAGCTATTTTAACATTTACAAAACAAAATATTGGTGCAGATTATTACTTGTGCATTCCTTTTTTAACTCTTCTCTTGTGCTCTATTGCATAAAATGATATGCCACACATTAGTGCAGAGAGGCAGGTTTTCCAAAAGTGTAATTAACATCACCCAGTCCTAACAAAACACACACACACACACACACATGCACACACACACACAGCGTGACGTCTCCAAAAAAAGAAAAAATCAGAGGGGGCGGAGCTTAGCTGAACTTCTGTATGCCCGCATTTACCCTTGAGAAAAAACTTGTTTGTGCTGTGGAGTCCCGTGGGGCTGCGAGTGTGTGTGAGGGAGGGTGTGTGTGTGTGTGTGTGAGCTGGGAGCGACCGGAGGAATGAGAGTGTTTAAAATAAACTCATTAGCATGACTTGATGAGGTTCAGAGGGAGTGCAACAAGGAAGGGTGTGTGCACTGGTATGTGTGTATGTGTGTGTCAGATAAGGTGACCTAGAGGGTTAACAGCAATCTAAACAGAGAAAGTGACAATAACCCCATCCTATCAGCTCTATCGACAGTATATCCACTTCTTTCAGTACATTCTACCTCCGATTTGCACGCGCTTTAACAGTCTTGATCACTAAAGGTGCTTAAGGGCATTTTAATAAGTCACTTAAAATGCATTTTGTAACATCATTTTCTATAATATGGACAACAGTGTTGTACTTTTAAAGTATTAGTATCACAATATCACTGAAAACGAAGAAAAAATGAAGACGCCTTGTGTAATACTCCATTTAATTCACATGTGAATGTGTTAAGGTAAGAAAGGTTTTTTTATTAAGTCCTTTAATGACTGTGCTTCAAGGTAAAGTGTACTTCTAGGGGTTGAGACGGGCAAAAATGATGTTTTCTAAGTGCTGTAGAGCTCAGACATTGTTTCAACGTGACTGAAACATGCCCATAAGATCTTGTGAAGAATACTTCACTCTTGTTTAAAATGTCCTTTAATATGTATACATATTCCTAAATGTAATATCAGTGGGACACAAGTGGCAATCGTGAAATCACTGAATGACAGTCAATAGGTTAATAGGCCCTTTTCACAAGAAATGGAAGTGCGTAAATGCTGGGTAAAACAAGTTCCATTAACCTCTGAAATACAGGCGTCTTTCTCACTTCAGCTCACCACAGAAAGGTGCGTCACTTTATCTTTCTCATAGTTGCCAAGACTGTAATTGGAGGATGTGTCCAGAACTGTTGGAGAACCAAACACATGACAATGCGGGAGTCCAAATTAAACAAAGAATGGAAATGATTCATGAAAAAACTTTACACCTTTACAGCTATCAGGGCACAATAACGCCAGCTAAGGTAATGTCTATAGTGTGATAAATCAATGGGTAGGTGAAAATAACCTTAACCAAACCGCTAGATTAGGCATATTAGCTGGAGATGCTGAAACAGCTCACTAACAATAAACTAGATAAAGTGGCATAAAGCTAAACGCGCAAATCCCTGCAGGAAAGCGTGCCAGGTTATCAGGGTCCTTAAGTCCACTGTAGATGTTTTCTTATTTGGATCTATAATCACTCCAGCTGGTTTCCTGACAGGTTTAATCTACAATGAGAAACTCAAACACTAAAACTTTCTCTTTCCACCTTAAATGGTGAAGCATTCTGGCAGCTCAGGCACCATTTAATGTGGAACCACCGCTACCAGCAAAGAAATATCTCTCCGCCAAGCGTTCGCTCTCATTTTTGAGGGGGAAAATGAATGGCTAGTGGCTGTAGCAGCAACTTTAAGCACAGACTGCATTCACGTTAACATTAACATTACTCAGCAGCAGTGAAACGCAGACACAGAGGATCTTTTACTCTGTATGACAAAGTTTATTCCTTTATTAACTGCACACACTCATTCTCCCTCTGCTTATTGTCAGCTGACAAACCACTGCAACTGAGACGAGGCTGTTTTTCCTTCAAGCTCTAATACTTGAGTGAGCTGTGCAGGCTCAACTTTTCATCCTCGCTATTGTTCTCGCTTTAGCGCAAGCAGCATTACCCTGCAAAACCATATGTGATATAGGAAACGTGGAAATGTGAGGCTATGTTCACATTACCATGTCGAAGTGGCACAAATCCGATATTTTACCCTAATGTGAATCAGATCTGATGTTTTCAGGGCTGAGTGGACACAAATCTGGTCTTTTCAAATCCAACCTGAGCCACTTTCATATGTGGTTCTAGATTGGATACGTATCCGATTAGTGGCTATGCGACCTTAATGTGACCCTCTGTCACGATTGGCCCCTCCCAGTGCTGTCCATGTGTTCGTGTTGTGTTTTGGTTTAGCCCGCGTCTTCTTTGTTTTGGTTTTTTAGTCCAGCCCCCTTGTTTCGTGAGTCCACCCCTGATTGTTTCCACCTGTGTTCCCGCATCTCTGCATATGTGTCCGCCTCCTCGCTCCACGTTACACCCTCAGATCGGAATTCCTGTGCTTTTTTCCCCACTGCGCGTGCGCAACGGTGGAAAAGCAGCTCATCTCACGTTTTTCTCCTTCGTCTGGCTCTAATAATGATGCTGAGAGCTGATCAGAGTTAATGATCTTCTCAGCGAAGCTCGTTCTGCTCGTTAGTTTGAGCTGATGATGCAGTGATTCATTCACGTATCGTCACTGAGTAGGATGTGCGCATGTGGGTCATTTCAGGATGCCAGTTCGTTCACATTAATGACAGATTGACTCACCTAAACGAGCGTGAACCATCATGTCAGAGAGGTCAGATTTGAGCAAAAAATCTGATTTCGGAAACGAGGCTTACGTAATGTGAACGCAGCCTGAAACAGTTGCAGAAATACTCATTAAGTGCAGCTTTAGCTATATGCTTTTGAAAAAAGTAGTAATATAATGTGGTTCTGTGGGCTCAGTGAAAATGCTCTTGAAAGGCCCGGCCCTGTGAAGTCCACTCATAAAAGGAACTAGTCCGCTCTTGAAACTTCCATGATTCATTAGAGCACTCGTTTTGGACTATTTGTACCTCGAAATGCTTGATTGTGATGCAGGGTGGCTTGCTGTTAAATGCAATTCATCAATTGTGGCCTTTCGCGATTAACTAACTGCGGAGGCCAAGAATGTGATTAATATATAATTAATCATGCAGCTCTACCACATACTTAACTCACTCTACGCACTACAGCCAACTTAATCAAAACCAAAGCACCTTCACATTAGTTACTGGCCACTCTGGCTTGCTTCCTCTGTCTTTTCTATTTCCGTTATGGCAAAAATTCTGTACATTATGTACTGATATAATCGTAATATGGCATTCTGTCCATATGATGCAGCCCTATTCCACATCAGTCCCTTTCCTTGTCTATATATCCAGGTTGATTGAGTATTCTAAAGCTTGTTCTCTCTCTCTCTGCAGGTCTGCAGGGGAAGAGAGTTTGCTCAAAACCGCCGTATCTGTACACAGGCCTGTGCTTTAAAGTTTGGCTATGGAATGTGTTTGCTCAGTGTGAGACAGCGCCCATGACTGAGTGTTGCATTACACAGCAGCAGGAGTGTCATACATAATAAGGCAGCGGAGCGCTCGGAGACAAACGCCGCGCTTCTCGCCTCTCAGCACCAGCTCAAACCTGCCCGGGGATTCCACTAATGCAGGTGTGGTTTTACCTGGGGCTACAATGAGCTGTCTTATAGAGGGGGAAGAGATCTGCTTTACAAATCAATCAATACCTCAGCCGTGAAGGTAGCACGTGCTTGGTGGGAAATTCCTAGTCCTACATCCTGTATGTCTCCTCTGATAGTTACGAGATCAAGAGTGGCAGAAAACTCTTAACTTAATGGTCATTTTTAGGCACAACACTCAAAAAGACGACAGGTTTGACTTTCTTATTGTGGTGAGAATGCAATTTAGGAGAGGAATAACATATTAAACTAGTATGGAGGAATTCCTGGAATTATTTTCTTTATTTTTTTGAAGCAAAACTTTCTGAGGTTTATTTCTAGCTATAAATGAAGAAAAAAAAATCCCAGAATTTCAACGTGATCTCACATTTTTGGGCCCTGCTGTAATGCAGCAGCCAATAATATTGAGCAATATTGACAACCTGTAGTTTTATTGGTGTAAATATCGCTGATAATTACCAACTATTTCGGTTGCCGCTTCACATGGATTCAGAGTCATGATCTCCAATAGGCCAAAACCTCAGCAGGTCTGCCTTCGGGAACTCAATATGGATCAACCCCTCATTAAATATATCACATTCAGGCTGAACATGTGAACTTAAACACCATCACAATTAATATAGCATAAACATGTAAAACACACCAAAACTTAACCTTTAGCAAAAAAAATCATCTTGTATAATAACGTTATAAACTACATTTTCTAAGAAGAGAACTATAAGAAATGAAGAAATCATAATAATAATAAAAGGGTATCTGCTTTTGTAATATGAAATTATATTGTAAAGCGTGTATATACAGGGTGAGCCAAAAGTCACAGGATACCGTTTTATTTTTGTTTATTTTTTATGTTGTCACAAGCCTCCATGATGCGGTGCTGAAGGTGGTGTCTGTTGCGGATTTTCTCAGCATACACAATTTGTTTGAGATGACCCCAGAGATAAAAGTCGATAATAAAATACAAATAAAAAAATAAATAAAATAAAATAAAACCTGTCCTGTGACTTTTGACTCACCCTGTATCTATGTATAGAGCTGCTGTCAGAAGAAAAGGAATAAACCTACTTTATTTTTAATGTAAGTCAATGAACCAGACTTTTTTCCAAGTCATTTTGGGTCATTTCGTTTGGTCCATTCATTATGAAATTCACACACAATGTAAAGGGCATCATTACATTTACATTTTCCACAGTGTCCCAACTTTTTTGGAAACAGGGTTGTATATTTCACTAGGGATGTGTCATGATATCGGAATTATATTGATATTGGTGCTTATTTTCCTAAAATAAAACGGTCAGCATTCGCACAGTTAATACAGATTTTACCATTATAGAATATGCGGGAATTCTGTGCTAAAATATGTGCATTTTATTAATTTTACTGCATTTATGACCCTCTACAAGTAAGTGTTACATCTCTAATGCTAATTCAGGTTTATCTGGTCAGATTTTATTTCATAACCTTGTATGCATATTAATAAATATTGTTCATCAGCATCAGCCAACAGTTCTCATATCGGTGCATCCCACTGTTGTACTCAAGTGAAAATTATGTACAAATTGCTGTTGAGTAAATTCAATGCATAACTGAATGCATGGTGGGCGTGTTATGAATTATATAATGCATTTCCGAAATCAATATCAAGACTTCACTTGGATAGCACGTTATAAATTTTACACATGATCTCTACTGTAAAAAAACGAGCAAGACCTGAAATGCAAGGCGAGCGAATTGAAACAAATACCAGTGAGAGATGAAAAGTTTTTCACAAACTTGCACTTCAAATGAGCTCCAGGCAACAGTGACTCAGTACCGCCTCCCTCCTCTCTCTCTAATCCACTAGCTGAACACATTTCTATTCCACCTGTGTGAGGTCCTCCAGATAGAGCCACAGAAGCAGAAATGATTGTAATTACTCTTTAATTTATTGACTAATGGCTGCAGCCTCCCCTGACAGCTGCAATTGTTCTAATGTCCCCGCCACCTAGACACAGCTCAAGTCCTCTTTGAGCACCATAACTAAAATAATTTATCATTACAAGCACATTAAATTGAAACATATAGACCATAACTGCTGTAATTTATATCATTTTGGGCCAGTGTTTTTTTTTTTCCCTCCTCTCATTGTGAAGAAAAAGCCAGGTGATGTAGTGCTGTTTGTTCAGATTGCTAAAGGCTGCCTCACTCGTGAGCGCTGAACATGCTTCTATGGAAATCTGAGACTTAAGAATGCAGTCTGCAACAGGAACGGATTAATTATGGAATACGCCGATCAATATCAGACTGACTGCTCTTACTTTACCTACACGCGCACAAAGCAGCAGCAGGATTGACTTCATCGTACTGAACAGAGACAAGATTAACCCTTGAATGCCGGGAATATCCAGCCAATCACACTGATAATCTAACTGTAAACGCTAGGCTTATTACTTAGTTTACAGGCCTAAGACTGAAATGTCTCTGAAATACAAGGAATACTCCATAAATATCCAAGAAAACAGCTTTCTACACATTTCTTATCCATCTGCTATCCCTCTATAGTTCAGTTACAATTAAATATATCTTGTGCTTTTCTTATCCTTATAGAATATTTACATATAACATATTCTACAATTACAGACTGCAGTCCGTCTGTTTCTCTGCATACTTTTACCCCCTTTTACCCTGTTCTTCAGCGGTCAGGACCCCCAAATAACCACCACAGAGCAAGTATTATTTAGGTGGTGGATCATTCTCAGCACTGCAGTGACAATGATGTGATGGTGGTGTGTTAGTGTGTGTTGTGCTGGTCCAAGTGGATCAGACACGGTAGTGCTGCTGGAGTTTTTAAACACTGTGTCCACTCACTGTCCACTCTATTAGACACACCTATCTTCATACCAGCACAACACACACTAATATGCTATCAGCACGTAATTGTCAATGGAGTACTGACAAAAATACACCACCCAAATATTAACTGTGCTGTGAGGGTCCTGAGCAGGAATGGGCAGATGAACTACAGTCTAACTGTAGAGCTACAAATTGCACCCACATGGTAGCTGAAGTTGATAAAATGGACAATGAGTGTAGAAACAAGAAAGTGGTTTCAACGAAGTGGCTGTCAGTGTATTTCTGACAGTAGTTTATAGGATTGAGGAGTGAGCTTACAGGCAGTACTCCGAGTGCAAATCTCAGCGACCGTGCTTCATTTCTTTCATTTCAGTGCAGCCGATAAGAACGAGCTATTTATTTTCAGTGTACGGAAACAAAGCGGTGACATAGATTTGGCAGAAAGTTACACAACAAATCATAACAACTACATATAATCTAAATGTTTCAGTGCTCAGCATGGCCATGGCTTGCCTTCATTGCGGTTTTCATTTTTTGGGCGATCTGCTTTCATTTTTTCACAGAAATTTGCAGGGATATTTTTCCAGACCTTCCAAGTTCAGTCTTAGAAGTTGGTTGCATTTTCTGCATCTCACATTCCAAACACGTTCAGTGATGTAGGGCCAGTCCATTGTCCTGAAAACATCTGAAATCAGCTTGATTTCTTCTTTTCTCAATAATGGCTTCTTCACAGTTACTCACTGATGGTGTTGGTAATCTACCAAGTATCGCACAGTTGCTATGAGTCCCACTGTCTTTATATCTTTTAATATAGTTCTTTTGGAAGTTTTAGAAACGTCTACTTACTACTTAAACGTCGACTTCTTTCTACTTATCTTTCTCCATCTTATGACTGATAAATAACTGGTAGTTAATGGCCTTTTTGACTGTCTTTTGAGCAGTACTATATGTATTCTGGGAGCTGAAGAGGTTAAATCTAGCACCAAAGCCCAGTGAACATGTTAGGTAGGTCTGAAGCAAACACAAGGCCAGATGTACTAAGCCTTTTGTGCCGGGTTTCAAGTGCAAACAGGATGCATTCTGCTCTAAAAAGTATGCGTTATGTACAAAACTGGCACATAAGCCAAAATGCAGTTAATGTGGCTTTTACGCTGAAAATGCTCTTTTCTTCTTCTCTCATTTAAAACAGGATGACTAAAATTGTAGCACATTAAATGATACATTTAGTAAAGGTACGGCTAGAGAATGCCAGTTTTGTGTTAAACATCTCCAATAAAATAGCAGACTTGTCTCAAACCTGTATGTTAGTTCTTTAAAGGGGAATTCTGCTCTTTTTTTGCGCTGCTCAGTGGTTATATGTGTATACGTATAATGGATATACACAAACTCATTCAGGGTGGTTATATTTGCACCTTTCTAGAGGAACTTACCAAGTCAGTTTTTTTTACAGTGTTGGTGATAGAAACCACACGTTGGAAAGTTTAGTACCTCTACAAGTTACATTCAGAAAGTTATTAAATTAAAAGATTATCAATACGGTGCTTGATTTATGTGACATTTCTTTTGAATTTTTTTTTTAAATCTATTCATGGTGGAGCCATGAAAAAAAGGTATTTATTGGATTTGCCACTTTTTTTTTAACCATTATCATTACATTTTAAAAAGTTGGGTATGTTCACTGGTAATTACTTTTTAATTTACATTTGAACAATTAAATTATCGAGATTTTTTTTTAAATTATTGGAGAATAAGCAGTCATAGTAGCTGAAAAAATAATTACCCCAAGAATAAACTATTTCAGCTCTCAACACCCCTCCAGAGTCCTCGTGACATGTGGCGTTGGCCTTCTGTAGTACCGTTTCTCAAATTCTTTAAAATAAAAATACATAGAATCATATCTTGGTATTTATTAACTTTATTGACATTTACTAACACTGTGCTCTTCATTGCTGAATTTGCAATGAGCTTGTTGGCTTCACTATTTCGCTGCACCTTTTACCCTGCTCCTCACAAGCGAAGACCTCTAAAGTTGTGTAGCTATTCTATTTTTAATTATAATATTTTGTCCAATGTACATTTGTCCTCCGAATGTTACTGGATCTTGGTATTAAAGGTTGTTAAGCAGCTAAGTGAGTTAAGGAGCTGGTGTTCATATAGAATAGAAACTATACCAAATTAAATATTAAACTGCACAACATCATGAGAATTTGCTTGCTTGTACCGTGAATGTAGCAATTACTGTTTTTCAACTACTTAATGATCTCATAATTCAGACGATTCAGTGAATCTCAGAGAAAGCCAGACTTCATCATAAAGGGACACCACCAATAACGGAATGGCAAACTTCAGTGGTCTATAGCACAATGCGTAGGTAAAAACAGTCTCAGTAAACTGAAAATTCAATTCAGCAGCACAGTGAGTGCATTTTGTGCCCACATCAAGCAACATTTCACACTGCACCTTCTCACATACACACATCTGGACCTGAGTCTGTTCAGCACTAGCATTCCAGTCAAGTATACTTTCCCTTCCACCCTTCACACTCCTGTTTGTTTCTGCAGGAGCTGGTTTCTCTGCCTCTGTCTTGTTCTTCTCAGCTGTCAGATTGGTGGGTCTGATCAATAGACTGATGCAGGGCTGGTGCTGGGAGGACACAAGTGGCCCGTCCCCAGAGGGGGACGATAAGGACACACACTCATACACAGAACGGAGGCAAACTCCCCGTCCCTCCACCCACGCACTGTGGCAGGCCCTAGCAGTGAAGGCATTCGTGTGAGTATAAGAAGGACAATAGGGGTTTGGAGACAAGTACAAAGTTTCCTTAGGCTTGTGTGCTTGCATTTCAGAATGGAAACGCATAATAGTGCTACGAAACAACGGAAAACGTAGATGTTTTGTTTTTCTTTTTCCCTGAAAGGCAAATACAGACGCTCAACAGTTGTGTACGTGATAAATAATATGTCGTGTTTTAGTGTGCTTCTATTGAATGCTAAGCCATGACATAAAAAATATTACATTGGTAATGGCACCATAAAACAGCAAGAAAATCTCAGTCCTGAATGTGCTTTGAAAAGCATTTTCAAGCCACATAAAGTTTAACATGAGGCCTGCATCTGCCAAGGTTCCGCACTACAATGGAGCTTCGATTCGAGCGTCAATAGAACGAGCACAAGAAAGAAAGCATTAGTGGAGGGAGGGAGGGAGAGAGTGAAAGAGTTCTAAAGAGCAAGAAACTGACACGGGCGGCAGGTCTGTAAGCCGGGATTGCAGTGCCTTTTCTCCCTTGGAGAAAATGAAGTGTACGGCACCTCAAATGAAGGCCTGAAACAGTTGAGCTTGACGAGGCAGATGGATTGAGACCGAATACTCAGCCGATGCAAAATCTTAAGGCGATGTAGCAGCACGTATCACAGCATACTAACAATTCTGTGCTCTATAGGAGGACAGTTATTTATGCAATGCCTCTTTTTGACTGCAGGGGGCACCCTAACATTGACTCTCCATTCAAATGCCCACTTGACAAGGATTTGAACTTGGTTAATGCCAGGCAAATCAAAACTATAAGGTGAATCTTAAAAAAAAAAGATCTTTAAAGGCAGAAAAATTTCTAAATAATCGGCATTAAAAACACTAAAAGCTTTAGATTTATATAAAAGAGACAACGAGTTACAGTAACAGGAACTATCTGACCTGGTTGATTCACTAATTCACAGAAATTCTAACCATCCTCCAAATTCAGAACAGTCCTGTGGAGAGCCCTCTGTACCAGGCCCTCCAGGCAAACCTTAACAGTGCGCTCTGCAGGGATAGAGAGTGACCTCACCCCCTGTCCAGCGGCTGGCACAGCTGATGGATGGTAAACATATGGCAGGAGGAGCATACCGCCTCACGTTCAGGATAGAGTGGGCAAGAGAGCAGAACATGAGGACATGAGGAGAATCAGCTGAGGAGAATGTTCTCCTTCTTAACCTCATATTCACGTTCTCTCTCTCTTCCTCTGCACACCACACTCTGCTCATTCCTCAGTGCTCAGTAGGCTCTCCAGCTCAGTCCACGTTTTTGGCCCTGTCTCTTCTCACCAATTTTTTGGAGACTCTCCAAACGTTACTTCTTTTCCAGGCCAACATTTCTCCTCCTCTACTCCTCTATCCACCCATTCTCTGCTCTCTTCTCTTCTCTACACTTCTCCTGTCTTTCTTTTTTCATATGTCCTCTTCCCAGCCTTTTTGTCCTCTCATCTGCTTTCTCAGTTCTTCTTTCCTCCTGTTCTCTTTTCTTCCACACTTCTCTCCTTTCTCTCTTTTCCTCCACCTGTCTTATTAGTCAGATATAAGGTGTGCGATGTGCTCCAGAGAACCCTGATCTGAGTGGAGGTGGAGGTGAAGGAGTTCCTGGACAGACTGTTTGTTTTGGGAGATACAGCGTATGACACTAGGCCTCTGGACCTCACAGCTGTGTACAAGCTGCTTGCCAAACAATGTTAAAATGATGATTCGGCCAGAAAAATATATGTTCAGTGTCTAAAGTTTGCTTCTTTAATTTTGCACTGGAGCTGCGAGGCTAAGGAGGTTAACAAGTACTGTTAAGTGTATGCCTAAAACACACACTTATCTCAATCTGTGTTGAACCACTGCATTGGTCATCTTGGTTATCTTTAAGAATGGACTAAAGTATGTTGCATTGCTAAATCATAACACTGTAATGACTGCTCTTTTCGCGCCATTCAAGGGTTAAGATATACACAAACTCATTCAGTGTGGTGTGAAGCGAAGTGCACCTTTCTAGAGGAACTTACCGAGTCAGAATTTCTTAAAGTGGTGGTGACAAGAACCACACGTTGGAAAGTTCAATACTTCTAAAAGCTCCATTCAGATACATCATATTTTTTAAGGCTATTCTTGGTGAAAATACATGGAATCATACCTCATTGATCAGAAACACATGGAATCATACCTCATTGATCAGAAACACATGGAATCATACCTTATTGATCAGAAATACATGGAATCACACCTTCGTATGGCTAATGTTCCTAACAAGTAATGTTAACAGTATGCCTAAAACACAAACTTGCCTCAAACGAAAGTATGTTGCATAGCTAAATCATAACACTAACCTGGCTGTGGCTCACATATGTGGTACTTGGTAATAGAATTGGTATCATGATCATATTGGTTACTGCAATAATTCTGCAGGACATAATTGTCTATGTTTACATGGCTGGTCAAGCTTAAAAGAAAATCAAAACATTTTTCGCACCACCATTACTTTAAGTGTGGACCGAGGGTCTGCTCCTCCAGCTGAAAAAAGGCTGTAGCTGCATTTAGAGCCATCACTGCTTTTCACAGGTGTGTGTGTGTGTGTGTGTGTGCATTAGGTGAGCAGGCATAGCGTGGAGCTGCCTGTAGCAGAGTGTGTGCTGGAACCACAGGCAAAGAGAGACCAGATGATCCCATCAGCCCTCCTGCTGAGAGGTCTGGAGACAACACACACTCTCTCCTCCCTTCAATCTCTCTCCTTCTCTGATTCTATCAACCTCCCAAACCCTGCTGAGCTCACAACATTTACATATTTCTGTTGTCTAAGCGTGCTAAAACTGTAAGAGGCGGACGAATGGGTGGACGTGGAGCGAAATTCAATATATGAATGCATATAGAATATGTTGTCATTTATGTAGGAACTGAAATGTTCTGCACACGAACACTTTTGCAGCAACTACCAGGATGGCATTACGGAATACTGACAAAACTATTCCACATTGTAGTGCACAACTTGGTTTGTGTCCCAATACTTGCATTTAGAGGGTGTAATTCATTTGAAATGATGTTTTGTGTGTTATAAAGATAAAGCAGGTGTACATTCATTCTAACTTTAGCATGGTGTCAATTTCAGCGCTGTCCAACTGCCTACTTTCAATTAGTCCAGCTCAACAGACAGGCATTTTAAACTCAAAACTTGGCTGACTGATTATAGCAATGTGAATCACATACATATTGCATCTACTATGATGCAAATCATATACATATGAAATCATATTTGCCTCATAATCTGTATTTTCTAGTCCATTCTCTATGGCAACTCTATGTACACATTACAAGCCTTGTTGCTCAAATCAGATATTTTGCTCAAATCCGATCTCTCTGACTCTCATCTGATCTCATGACCTGAAATGACCCTCATGAGCTCGTCCTATTCAGTAACGTCACGTGACTAAATCACAAGCATCATCAGCACAAACTAATGACTAATAGTAATCTTAAAACCTTCCTGTTTAGATCTGCTTTTAGTTAAGAAACTTTTGTCTGTTCTATCTCTTTCATTTTATCTTTTTCAGTTTATTTCATTATTTTATTTTGTTTCCTTCTATCTTTATTTCTTTTAATGTGTTTTGCTTATCTTTGTTTTCTTTTTATTTATTCTGTAAAGCACTTTGAGTTGCATGTATGTATGAAAGGTGCTATACAAATAAAGATTATTATATTATTATTATTATTATTATTAATGAGAAGAACGAGCTTCGCTGAGAAGATCATTAACTCTGATCAGCTCTCAGCTTCATTATTAGAGCGAGATGAAGGAGAAAAAGGTGAGATGAGCTGCTTTTCCACCGTTTACAGGCTTTAACGTCTGTTTGGCGCTGCTGCCAGAGTAACGCTGAATGATGGCGCACGCACAGTGAAAAGAAAGCACATGAATTGATCTGAGCATCAGATTAAGGTCGCGTGGCCACGAATCGGATACGCATCCGATCTAGGACCACATGTGAAAATGGCTCTGTTTGGATTTGGAAACATCAGATCTGAGTCACATTAGGGCAAAAAATCTGATTTGTGCTACTTCAGCCTGGTAATGTGAACGTAGCCTTATATGCTCTCAGGCTTGAGGACATCCTATAGCAGCACATGGCAGCACTTTTCAGCAACCTGAAACCTATGCTGTAACCTTCCATGCATGTAATATCTTCCTTTGGGAAACGGAACATGGGTTTAGCACAGTTTGACGTAGTAGTTACACATGTGAGCTGTTAAAAACAAAAGGACAATGCAAAACAAGCAAAAACATGCTGTTTAATCTTCCCTTCTCTAATATTCTCTAATATAAATTGTTCCGCTTATTGAGATATGTAAAGAACATGAGCTTATTTTAATGCTTGTTACTGTTATTATTATGGTAAAATACTGTATGTCAGAATAACTACCTGAACTAATGAAACTGTTAAGCTACAGCACAAGGTAGTATTTATAAGACAAGAAATGGCTGTAATATTACAGATTTTTACCCTCATTGAGAAAACGTACTTTTACTGTTAATTAGCCTGGCTGCTGAACTTTTTTACTGTTTTTATTTCATAGATTGTTTTTCAGTGTAACATAACAAGCGTTGGCCTTTTTATTGCTTTATCAAGAAGCCATTTATAGACAGCATTACATATTAAAATTACAGCAATACCTACCACATCACACCAGGAAGGGTCAGCTTAAACACTTGGGTTTTTTCCAGCTTCTCTCTGGTGTTACCACATCACCTGTCCCACTGAAAAAACATGAGCACTGGAGAAAAGTGCCATATGTATCGTCTACTACTACCAGACTTGTTCAAGCTAAGCTACTTTATAACAATCTGAGTTCACAGTGGGATCCAAGAGTTTGTTTGTCATTTTATGATTCTGACTGTCTTTGTAGAAAAGCTGACTGACATAAAAATACACGTCTCCTTTTCCCCTGTGTCCTTCTGTCCCCAGCCACAGCAGGGCACACACTTCTTTCTTTCTGATCATCACACATACACTCTCTCCCGCTGAGGGTGATGTGCGTCAGACATGCGGTCAGCACCTTTAAAACACATGAAGCTGATGTGATTCATCTCTTTCCCGGGGCTCTCTCTCAGCCCGCTGAGCCGCGCCACACTTTCAGTTGATTACAGGGGCAGAGCCTTGGAGCTGACTAAGAACACATAATACTAACAGTTGCATTGATTACATTGCTTAGTATAATTCTGTTATCAATCTTAAGACTTATAATTCAGTAATAAACAGTTATGATATTAATGAGAGATGGCACTGATCCAATATTAGGCATGGGTATCAAGTCTACATCAGTAGAAAGTGCTGGATCAGATATCGGAGAGAAAAAAAGAATTAATTTGATCCAAACCAGTAACAAATAGCACCTCCTCACACTGTGTGATATGACGTTGTTAGCTGGGTAGTTCCTCCTTCGAGGTAGCTGACTGTCTGAGTAGTTTGAGCATGAATAAGTGAAGTTCTTCAATTAAAAATAACTTAATTTAACGCCTAATGTAAAGTTTTAAAGGAGCAACCTTTTAAATTCATACTACACACTCCAAACAAACAGCAGGCCACATATCACCACAAACATGTGGTGTCTACTCTGGTCATATGAAACAAATAATAAATGACCAATTCTTCCTCCTCCCTCTTCATTCCTCCGCCTCCTTACCAGTCTAGAAGAAATGTTGCGAGTTCAGGATTAAACTTCATACTTTTAAGAGCTCCAGCAGTGGAACACCAGTATTAACTCTTGTTTTGCTTCTGTATATCGCTGCTGTCTTGCATCTCCAACTTAACAGGTAAAGGAAAAAAAAAACGACTTCATTTTTAGTCCAAGACATTTTGGCCCATTTTGTTTAGTCCATTGTTTGTGAAATTTACACACAATGTAAAGGACAACGGGCATTTTCAAATTATGTCAAAAACTGAAAAACAATAAAAAAAACGTTATGTCGCTTCTTTTCTTTGCTGTCGTGTGTGGTTTCTTGTCAGGAGTGGACGGTGGTGATTATGGTAGCCGCTTGCCAAGAGTTTCAGCCACTGTTGCACTTACTGTTCTTTTCATTGGTTACTTATCCTTACATGGTCTTACTGGGGGTGAACCGTCAACATGTTTCACAAGAGCTTAGAATATGCCCTCAGGGCAGCGCTACTTCTTCACCCTCTCATGTTGGACTGAGGGCAGACTCGATACATAAACGTCTTTGACATAACATCAAAACCTTTTCACATCCTGATAGTATTTTTAGTTAATTATAAAATGTTTTAAACAACAAAAAAATCATATAAATCACACCTTTAAAGAAAAAAGCGTTGGAGCAATATCAGTATAGGCCAATGATTTCCAGGTTTCATTAATTATCATTATTCTGGGATGGAATAGAGGCGAGGTCAGTGGGACCAGAGGCCAGGGGTGTCTGACTGCCAGGGGCCTTGAGGGGCCTCAGACCACAAGGCATGAGGTGGCTTATAGATTAGTCTACTGCAGTTCCAAAAATTAGATGAATGAATTTGCAATGACACTCAAATATTCAAAAACCCCTTAAACCCCATAAAAGAAGTGCAGAAATATAATAATATGTGCCAGAAACAATATTCTACTGCACACTGAAGCGCTGTTCAAAGTGCATATAAACAAACACCAGCTGTTTATTATTTATTATTCTATTATTTTTTTTTGTTATTTGTCAGATTGTAGGGTGCCTCCAAAGTCGCTTGTGCCCAGGGGCCTCAGAAGACCACAATCTGTTCTAGTCAGTATAGGAAGCATATGGTTTTATACAATCTCTTATTCTAATATATAAGGTACAGTTGCATGCAAAAGGTCAATGTTCTGTTCTGATTTTTCAAACAAAAATTCTGAAAATCAATCAAACAGTAGCTTGGGAAAAGTGCATATAGCTCCTCCAGTTATGAGTGGTATTCAGTGTATCAAGGTCATAAAAATTAAGGCAAATTAAGATCGCTTGAAGATTTAATCATTTCCCAAAGAATCGTTATCAAATGGAAATATTAAGAGGTTAGACACTTCCACCGCTGGTTAAAGGGCTTAGGTCATTTGCATATTGCAGTCGATATCAGTATTAATCAGGCCAATACGGCAATAACGATTAACCATTTAACACCTCCACCAAAACGCATATACACTCACCGGCCACTTTATTAGGTACACCTTGCTAGTAAAAGGTTGGACCCCCTTTTGCCTTCAGAACTGCCTTAATTCTTTGTGACATGCTTTCAACAAGGTGTTGGAAACGTTCCTCAGAGATTCTGGTTGGTTATTTGAGTTCCTGTTGCCTTTCTATCATCTGGAACCAGTCTGCCCATTCTCCTCTGACCTCTCACATCAACAAGGCATTTTCATCCACACAACTGACCGCTCACTGGATATTTCCTCTTTTCCGGACCATTCTCTGTAAACCCTAGAGATGGTTGTGCGTGAAAATCCCAGCAGATCAGCAGTTTCTGAAATACTCAGACCAGCCCGTCTGGCACCAACAACCACGCCACGTTCAAAGTCACTTAAATCCCCTTTCTTCCCCGTTCTGATGCTCGGTCTGCACTTCAGCAAGTTGTCTTGACCACCTCTACATGCCTAAATGCACTGAGTTGTGGTCGTGTCAGCTGATCAGCTATTTGTGTTAACAAGCAACTGAACATAACCTAATAAAGTGGCAGGTGAGTGTATTTCTGCCTTTTAATTTTCTCTTCTGTGTCCACATCAGCTCCAGAGTTTGAGGAGTAGATGAACGTGGCCCTGAATGACACCAGGGATGAAGTTTAATAATACATTAGTTGCAATCACATCATGGATGATGAGAACAATGAGTTGAGTTGGTGGAAAGGTCAAAGCTCCTCGGTCCAAAGATCCTTCCCCTTGTACTTGTGAAGCACATCCAATCCCACTGATTTTTCCACATTTCAGTTTAATTACAATGTAAACAAAGCAATTCAGTGGTTGATTTAGAATTGATCAATGTGATAGTAGAAGGGACCTCCGGAAGCTGATACTTGAAATGGTTACAAATATCTTGCCTGATGCCTGAGATACTGTTTTACTATAGATTTGAGATAAAAGTTTCAACATCAAACAACATTTTTTTCTTTTTTTTCAATGTTACAGAGAGTAACATGTGGGTGTTGTAAGGCAAGGCAAAATTTTACCCAAAGAAAACGTTTTTTCAGGTTTATCACTAATATACCACCATCAGTGTGCATATAAAACATGCACAGATTAACTGGTTGTTTTTGATCGTAAATAAAATGGGTATATCTGTGCTGTTGATATCACCACCCCTGGTTCTTATCACCACCCATGTAAAGAAAATGTGAGCTGGAAAGTTTCTTTGCATGCACTAATTCACATCAAACCACTCTGAATGACTTTGTTTACATCTCAAAGATTTAATTAAACAGAAAATTTGAAAAATGGATGGAGGATATCCTCTGTCAGGTACAATTACCCAAAAAATATTCTGATAATAAATAATATTGGTGTATTATTAATGAAAAATGCCCTTTTATCCCAGCAGGGTGTTTTCAGTCAATCAACCCAAGAGCTTATTAACAAAGCAAAGTACTGCAAAACCACCCCTGCCAAAAACCATCTCTGTTAGAATGAGCGAGTAGATCTGGGATTGCAAGTGCAGGTCAGGGTCGGGCTTCAGTTTCTTGTCCATGCAGATCTCTATACGGTGCTTCTTTTAAATAATGACAGAAAACATGGCAGCACACAGAAAGCTCCAATTCCACAAGCCGATCCATTATACTAAGACCAATGTGAATACATCAATTGCTCTGGGAGCAGATATTACCTCCTTAAATTTCCATATCTATAATTACGATGGTTCTTTATCAGTAATTACTTGGAATATAATGCAAATCAGCTGAATTATTCTATGCTATTTGAGAGAGGAATGGAAGCCTGGACTTGCTGGAATGTCAGTAAATGTATCAGCAGTGAGATGTTAGTTCTGATAGGGTTAGCAAACAATACAGCTCCACCACCCAGTGATCCCTCCTTGGGCCAAAGGCGTTGCGGGAGTGCCCCGGATGGGTGTTATCAGGCAGTGGAGCAGAGGGATCATCCTCGCAGCCTCGGCACGCAGCGTTCCTACGCGAGCCACCTCCCCTCCCCCAGAGTCTGAATAACGCCGCAATCAAAGCCGGGAAAGGAGAGCGAGATAACTGAGAAGATGTGATCAAAGCACGGAGGGACCTCTCAGCGCCAGCCTCTGCTAAAGCCGATTTACCTGTTTGTTTACTCTGATCCCTGCCGGAGATCTAATGTGCTTTGGTGCCGAAATCTGCAGCAACAGGATAATGGGAGGAGGCAGCACTACTGACAGCCTGTATTGGCAGATATGCGCATGGCCTGCTCGAGGAAAGCGGAACTGGCTTTGGATGACATGCCGAGTTGTGATGTGGCTCAGAATAAAGGAGAGAACGCACACGCGGCACGATATGCAGTGGGGGTCCCTAAAGAAACCAAGACAATGTTTACAATTTAAAGCTCTTGCCTGGATATGCTTAACCTAGCCTTTCGCAGAAGAAATAACACGTGCACGTCTCATTTTAAGCCTCTGAAGTCGCAGTTATTGATAGCGATACCAGTAGCATGCTGCAATGGGATTTTGAACTTGAATATATATCACATTTGTGTTTGTAAGTGGAAGAGCAGATATTTAGCTACGATTTAAATTTGATGGTGCGATTGCTGTTAATCCAGTCCTATTTTGTGCAAAGTAAAACACATTTTTGCTACACTTTTGTCATTTTTTGACACCAAAACAAAAAATGGCCTGAAATTTGCTGATGCAGAATTATGTAACTATCTACACTGTAAAATAATGTACTAACAAATTAAGTAAATTGATGCCTAGATTCATTACCTTCACAGTAATTTATCGAACCACAGTAACAGTAAATAACAGAAAACAACTGTATATTGTGACGTTATGATCACCTGTACCTAAAGATTACACTGATGTAGCTGTAGTTTGCTGTACACTTGTATTTAAAATACAGTAATCTCCCGTATCTTTACATTACTATAACAGCAATTCAACTCCATAGTAATTTACTGTAAACTTGCAAATGAAAAAAAATCATTCTAATGTTAGCTTTAAATATTTAAATGAAATAATACTTTCTAATAATTTCTATAATAAAATTTACAGTATTCACATAGACTCTGAAAATACTTAAACATTAAAATTACTTCAAATGTTACCGTTTTTTATTCAGTATAGGTTTCCAACCTCTGATTGCCTTGTCTGGTATGTTGCTGAAGTCTAAATACCCATTCATTTACAGTATGATCCTGTAAAATAAGAAACCAGTTTTCTTTACAAGAAGTTTACAAATAAATACTTTTTAAATAATTTTACAGCAATTTTTTACACTGTGTTTTATTAACACTCTAAGTTGCTGTCATATCCTATAATGCTGTGCGGCACAGCCCAGTGCCCCCCCCCCCTAATGCTAATTTGCTGCATTATTACTCATCTTAAGATGAGTTGATTTCACAATAAATTGATGAATACAGTATTTTACTGTGAAAGAACAGCATAAACTATCATTAAATCTGGGAAATAATTAACAGTGCAACATACTAGATAATAAAATATGAAATTATGTAACTACACTGGCAAAGTACAACAAAATAAATGTAATAATACACAACTTCTAAGGATTACACAGATGGATGCAAGCGTGTTTGAAATTCATGGATTATTAAAGCAGCTCTATAGCTCAACATTTACCTTATAGTATGGTTACAGAGGCCTTGGAACAGTTGCTGAAAGGCTTAAGACAGAATCTATAGAGACACTGTATAAGTTTTCACTGAGGTGTGTTAATTTCTTTGATTTTTCATTTTGCCCCCTTGCAAAAAGCATGTATTTTTTGTTGCCTGACAAGACCAAAGAATAAATGAAACAACACATACCTTAAATATGCAATGCTGTGGACATAAGCACCACTAACAGAAGGTATAACCTTCAACAGCACCTTCCAACTCTTAACAAAGAGCCCCCAGACATACCTCAAAGCTCAGCATACAGTTTTTGCCCAGCATGCTCTATAACAGTCATGCTAAAGCCCTGTTGACTGGCCCCATGCTGATCTCAATGACGGAAAGTGGATGAAATCAGAGACTGTAAATCATGCCTAATGATACCTGCAGGTGGTCCCCTGAAGGGAGGGAAGCACGCATGTGTATACACACAAAAACACACACACATACTAGACATGCTTCATTCTGTCATCATCAAACTTGATCACATCATCAGAGACCAAACCTCCTCTCAACCAAACCTCAAAACCTCAACCCTCTGAAACAAGCTTTATCCATGCTTATGTTCTGCTTTGATTTCTTCTTTTGCTCTCTTTTCCGCACACACACACACACACACACACACACACACACACACACACACACACACACACACCAAGAAATTCCCTGTCCGACACTTCCAAAATTGAGCCTCGGCCTCGTTCGTTCGTTAGCAGAAGCTAGCGGATACTTTGCTTAATTAGCGGCGAGCGGAGCTTCATGAGTTC